>NC_068363.1:28374090-28426590 GCF_020536995.1 Dreissena polymorpha
AGGTGTGCAATAATCAACTTTATTATAATTTATTTATTTTAGAAGCTCAGTTTCATTGTTTTTTTCTAATTAAGACTTGTAAAACTGGCAGATAATGAGAACGCAGACCTATTATTGTGTATTCAAAATATACATCAAATGCGCATTAATGAACCGATGCCATCTATTACACGTAGCAATACCCGTCCTACCGTTTCAATCAACAACGTTAACCAAAATGTAAGCGAACTGAATATTTATCGGCCTAACTAGCATATGCATTTCAATTAATATAAGTTCACGCGATACAAGATTCTTCCTAATCGTAATGTATCAGTCCCTTCCATAATCTAGCCTTCGGTTTGTTATATCTTCCGGCTTTTGTCGTAAGATTGTTTTCAGTTTTATCTGATTACAAATATATTATAATATCAAATCGTATTCTTTTTTCCGACCCCTTGGTTTTCTGTTTGCTTGAATGTATCTGAATTGAATGCTCTCATTACTGTCTTCATTTTGAAAGTCTCCTTAATACTGCATGCTATCATTAACTTTTATCTCACAAATCAAGCTGTTACATAGTGATTGTCATTCAGCTGTTAAGAACTATCTTGTTTCGTCTCTCAATTTATCGTGCTTTAATATGCAAATGCAATACAATCGCTTCATTGTACTCATATGATTATTCATGTCTTGTATATGCACTATTAGGAATACGTGCTGCTACATATTTGACAACTTTATTTAAGGAGTATAGTCTCTATGTGTAATGTGATTATGCTCAATGTCAACTGGTATCACATTTATTAAATTTTCACATTGCATTTTTAATAAAAAGAGACTCCCGGGGAGTTTAATCAGTTATTGCGTATTATCAGCGCAATTGAATTCCTGATTGATCTTCGACTACAACAAAATTAATTAAACCATTTTAATATGTATGCTATTATTTTGTTAATATATCTGGGCATGTTGTCCTGCTATCAAAGTGTGTAATATGAAAATTGTATCGATACGCAAATATCCACATGATTTACAATGAAAACACATTTAATTTCTGAAGTTATTGATTTGAAAGTCATCATGTTCTTGACCTTTTTTTGTTTTATTGAGGTGTGGTAATACTCGCCAATTACGATTTGACCACCGATCAGACACACACATCACACGTACATAATTAACATCAATTATCTATGTTTCCTGAAGGCAATAAAAAACTGTTAAATAAAGTATTTAAACACAAAATGATAAAACAAACTTATTAGAAAAAACTTTTGATGGCATATCGACCGCTTCATTTTCATCATATGCAGTGAATCGTAAATGTATGCACGCCAGAAATATTTAAATTAAATACAAATCTTTCAAAACAGCAATACATACCGTTATTTTCTCTTCAATGCATTAAATAACATAAAGTTGTTTTCACTATGCATTAAATAAAATGATTCTGAACCAGTGACCAAATCTCATGAAGCCAGTGTCACACTTATGGCGACCCCTGGATTATTTCACGTATTGGTATGATCCCTGTAGATTACAATAATTGAAACCTCTCATAGGCATATAGGATTCAGCTATTCGCATTATGTATGCTATGTAATCACGTGTTCGTACTAGAAGATACTGATAAAACTTAGTCTAAAGTGTTATTTCCTTATTGGCTACACTTAACTTATATATTAACATGCACATCGTTTTAGGAATCATCTACATATAATTGGATCGAGATAATAAATATTATTTGAAATGTGAAACTCGTCTATTATGTGTTTTCAAACTGATTAAAATATAAAATAAAATATAATACAGCAGATAAACGGGGCGAACTGTTACGTCTATCGTGAAATACAAAAACGCGAGGATTACAGTAACATCGAAAATACGAGGTTTATAAAATGAGTCGGTAGCTCTTGCCAATAGCATATTTAATGTTAATATCCTGGTACGGCCTATTGTACAAACCGTTAACCCTATCTTAAACAGAACCGCGCGTAGATGAATGTCGAATGAGTGAACTAAGAGTTTTATAAAAACGGTCAAAGGTCGTGTTCAATACGTAAGGTATTGTATATATCCTGATTCTCAGTTATACTGATCCAGCTCAGTCAGAAAACGTGTACCTATCAGAAGATGTATAGCAAGATCTTACACCTTTGTAAATCTTTGGGCGCCATTGCCACTGTGTGGAGTGTTTTAAAATTTGTTGTTTGCGGCGGTGGGTTCTCTCTTCTCTCTCGGTTAATTGGTTAAAATAGGTAAACTGGAATATTGAGACTTTGTCTAGCTTACAAATGTTATAAGATTAACAAACTCATTCTCATATTAATATTATGTGTGGCATGGCACAATTTTAAGATTACAGTTTGAATCTCGACCTATAGTACATCATACACATGTAGATCCTGTAACATGTTGAGTATTGCTAAACAAACAATCCTGCCCCGTTACATTACAGTGAATTACTATGTGCACTTTCAAATAAAACTTTAAGACAGGGACACGGCGTTCAAAGGCATTAAACTATCTACACAAATACAAATAGAGACATTTTTATCCAAGTTTAACGTATCGATTTTATTCATACACTCAACCATTTTACAAAATTGTGAAAGGGAGTAATATTGGTAAGCGGTAGTGTGGTTGTACGCTGTATTGCAAAGATCATGAACGGTTTCCTCGAAGGCCGCAATAACACAATAACTTGTCAATGTATGTTCAATTGTAATATGCAAAACGATAGTGCCGGTTTGTAAATCAAATAGCAATTAAGAGTACATGTGTTTGAGCCTCAGTACACCGTGATACACTGTCAAAGAATACGTTAATCAATTATTATATAACCTATGCATGTTAACCAAAATCTAAGTTATTTCAAGCAAATGACTTTAATAATTATTAAAGCTTAAATTTGACAGGGGGAAAATGGACGTGTACAAGTCATACTATATTTTGGTTGCGAGCGACCAATTTATTTAATAATTGATGAGTAATTCTAAGCCCATCTTAAGTAATAAATTATTAAATATCAGTTTTGTAAACATTACCATCACAGTTAATTTATTGACACACTATTACTATAGTTATAAATTACTTATTATATATATAGTGCGTTTTGTTCGATGCAGCCTGTTATGTATTAAAAGCATCGAACGAGCCGTGAAAATGACCTTATTCCTTTTGCAAGGAACTTATGCGATTTAGCAGCAGTGAAGGCAAACATGACGTGGATTAATCGTGGGATTTAAAAGGTAGAATGGAAGGATTTATTTATTTCTGTCGTGTATCGTTACTTGCAATTGACTGTTATAATAAACACTATTGTGATATGTTTAATAAACGATGGACAAGTAACACAATTTACGAAGTGTCACGATTAACCATCTACATAAAAATAAGGTGGCATATCATTTCGGAGTCTGTTATCAACATTAAACCGCTGAAATCAAAACACGAAAACAGCAATTTTTCCAGATACCGATGCTTGCAAGTACTTTGAATGTCGGAACACTCAATTATTCTCGTTTCCGAGCCATTTTCTATAATTTTCAACAACAAACTTTCACTTTTCTGGCAATTCGAGTTATTCAAATACGTTAGTTTCAGATGAGAAACATCGTTAGTACCAGACTGTAAACTGGTGCTCAAGTGATAAGACTGTTCCAGAAATCGCAATTCACGTCCGCTGTTATAATTTTTATCCGAAAACGGCAACCGAATCTAAAAATATACATAGAATCTGAATTTATGTATAACAATCTGGTTGCAATTTACAAGATATCTGAATTTTACAAATTTCAGTTAATGTCGCAACAACTAAAATCTAACAATAAGTAAGACACTGAAAATGGTGCTCTCGCACTCAATATGAATTTATTCTTGACCTTGGTATAAAAGGTTGACGTGGAGCCTAACGGGTGTTTTTCCAGATGTATTTATCGAGTTTATTTGAACCCTATCCCAAGAAATTTTCTTTTATGCGGATATTGCGATGTTTATGTACTCATTTAAACGTATATTACGGAATATTTTGGCTTGTGAATATTTATTGTAATATAAATAGGGATTTATATAAATTGATAGTGTCTACTTTTTTTCTGAATTTATAATGTGGAAATACAAAACTACATTTCTCACAATTGGATGTCGTACTTAAACACAAATAACATATTAAGGAAACATTATTTCGGATGAGACGGATTATAAGATTGTAGATTGACATCTTGAGGTAATTTAACTTTTATGACCTGTAAAGTGGTGCTAAAGATTTTAATATAGTTTTATTATTATAACAAAAGAGAAGTACATTCACTTAATTTGGCAAACTCTCCAATTTATTCGTAAACTTTTGTTGACCACATAATGTTGTCAATAAGTGTCGGTATGTTTTAAAACTATAAAAACACACAACAGGTAAACCCACCTTGATCATAATGACTGATATTAATGTAACACAATCTGCGGCCATGTCGAATAGCACAAGATTCGCCACTTTCGTATACAAAGCTTTAATTGGAATTCGAACAAATGTTCGCGTCTGTATTTGTTCGCTCTATGTAGCGGGACAAGGACGCATTGGTAATGCACACAAAAATGTTGATGGATACATAATGGAACATTGTAAACGTAACAGAATAAGATGCAATCGAAAATTGCAGATAATGGAAGCGACATTGACGGGCAGGTGGATAGTGCGATTATTGCAGTAAAATACATTACTCGAATGTTTTTACTTTTAACCATTGTTTAAAAAAATTCAGGCTACTATATCAGTTTAAGTTTTTTTTAACATGTTTGAAGAACTGTATTTATTGTGTAATTGTGTCATGAACATGCAGTTGTTGTAGCTGTAGATTGGTATTTCGTATATGGATAGTTACAATTCAATAGTGGTTTCACTCTAAGTCTTGAGGTGTACAAGTAATATTGAAATACTTTATTTTGTTGCATATAATAAACTATATCGTTTTTACTTAAAGAAACATACTTTGAAATATAGGAACATGAATATCATGATATCAATTACTATCAAGTTATCACACTCCATTCAACTTTGCTATGAAAGGTGCGATATGGTAAATGGCCTACTTAGTACGGCTACAGTTATTTACTCTTTAGTCAAACTTTTATATTTACCGCATACTACAGAACGGCTCCAACGAAATGGCTTTGTTAAGAACAATAGCTTTGCAAATTTGTACGGATAGTTTCAACCGACTCAATTATTTGTATTATGTAAAAGAAAGCACATTTCAAATATTAAGAACAAAAGCCATGCGCTATCCTATTTCATTACCTGTATAACTCGACTTTCGCCCGGTTGCGGATTGCATTCAATTGTTGTTGACAGCCCGGTGTGTATCGATATGTATTCAGAGAGGAGTAGATAGTGCGCGGGTATGTTACCGTATTTATTAATCGTTATTATATGAAACTTGTGTTTAATCGGATTATATTTATGTAAGCATTCTTATCATATGCAGGCTTACATACTATGATCTATAATCTGTGTAGTATGGCTATGAATATTAACTTCCTAAGCAAAACACATTTATGTATAAAAAGCTATTTTCAATGAATTATGTATGGTTATCGATACCTCGTGTAGAGAGTGTACACTGGGACAACATTTTTTAAGAAAATTGTTTTTGTGTGTCGGTTGGTATTCTAAAATAATATTTATAATATCATCCTTTTATTTCATTTATTGAAAACAAACCACATTTTATCTCATATCATATTGTAACCAACAGATACGAATATAACACAAAATTACCATGGTACATGTCAAAGTACACAGAATAATTTAGTTAATACATGGGCGCACCCTTATTTTAGTAATAATCTCCATCACTAAATGCATTTCACTAGAAACACATTTTAACAACATATATCAAATGTAAGCAAATGACATTCACTTCTCAATTACGTACAATTCCGTCTTTAAACTTAGCAAAACATCAAAACATCATAGAGTTGGCTTATTCATTTCAAAACATTTAACATTTGACTCGTTTCGCCACTAAGTAAAATGCCTGTGAAATGGCGTATTTGTGCAATGGTTGCATACGTGTGCATATGATAACGGGTTGGACAATAACACATATAAACTGCCGCGTCAATGCTTAACCGAGGAGTTGCGTAAAAAACGTTTGGACTAATAATCTTTAACCAGACGATTTGTATAAGACGAATATTTATAATCTGTCTTAACATATATATATATATATATATATATATATATATATATATATATATATATATATATATATATATATATATATATATATATATATATATATATATATATATATATATATATCATGAATAATAACGCACTTAAGTTTACAATTCAACAGACATACAAGTCTTTACCCAAAAGCGTACAAATACTATTCATTCTGCGCTTTATTTTTTATAAGCGTCAGAACTTTATGTAACGTCATCGATCAAGAATAACAGAAAATGCTCCCCCCACCTCCCGCCGAATTTTGTTTTATATATTCGCGTAAAAGTTTTTTATTATTTATTAAGCCAAGTTTACCGATATCATAACAAGTAACGAGTACCGTGATGCCGCGTAACTTTATAGAAAAACGTAAGCAGTAACAAACTGTCTTTTCAGTGCATATGTTTCAATGACATTAATTTGAAAGAGAACGATCCACCTTCAAACTTCAAAAGGAAATCAATTTCCTTTTGTATGTTATTTATTTTTTATAATTTTCCATTGGCACGGAGTCGTCGTATATTAATTTGACCGTTTTAAACAGTCAAGTCATGCTATACAGCCTATTCAGAAAACATAATATTGACGTTTATGACCTTAACATTACGTTTTAGTAATCTAATAATACTCCGAATAGTACAAATGAGGTTATTCACGCATATCCACGGTATTGTTATTATGGAATGAGTGATGTATTGGACGTCATCATTGATGACGTTCAATCGAACGAATGATAAAGGGGGCTAAGTTTCGTTAAGGTGGCGAGAATCACCGCGATTTGAGTTTCTTGAAAACTGGCTCAGCACGTTTGCTGAAATTTGACATGTATATGGACAAGAATGCGATCTACCTGTTGGCGTAGGCGTTATACCTGGGAAAAATCAAGTTTTCGAGTATTTTGCGTTTAAATATTTTTATGGGAAAGGGCACGCGCGCGTGACGTCATGAAAAGCGCTTAGGCTAGCTTCCATCTTGCTACGAAACAAAGAAACTGACGTTACGCGTTATTAATTCAGTTAGGCGTTTAATCGATAAACAAAGGCGTAATAATTGTGTTTGAATATAAATCGGTAGTACACATGCATGTCTTTTGTGCACATTGTGTTTTTTTAATGAACATGACATAAATCTATGTGTTATTCAACGTATTGAGTGCGACGAGTTAAAGAAAGTTTTACACGGCTAGGCTTTCCGAGATAAATGTAAGTACACACTGGTATTAGAATGGTATTCTATTTATCCGATAATATCTTGAATATAAATGATATTCAGACAATTACATTATTAGGGTTTAATAATTTATTATTTAATCAATAAATAAACGCAAGCAGCAAATCAATTAATTTCGTTTGTAGTGGAAACCGAAAGTAAACAAATCAACCGTCAAAATGGCTGACGACATAGCAACGTAGGAATTAACGCTCAGAAATTATTTACAAAATAAGATCATCAGAAATGATGTAATAACGCTAAGTCGCTGTTTTGTAGATAAGTATGCGATCTATTGAAAAACCATAACATTTGACATAAAAACACCCGCGGATATGGAAATCTTCAGCGTAACGAAATAGCAGACATCACACGGCGTTTCATCTGATTCTACGCTGTTTGCCAAGGCCGATAATGAATGGAAATGCACAAAAGCAGTAACTGGCAAGCATATAAGCATTAGTAGGTTGTTTCGTGATTATTTAGAAACGACTACATAATTATTTTGGTTCAGCCAGTGCAACTTAACAGAAATAAGTATAAAAAGTTTCTACACCTGACAACAATGTGCCAACTTAAAACAAAGTAAGTTGTTTACATTATTTAAAATATTGCAAGCTTACAGTATACAACAATAAACAGCTGGTACAATGTAATGTCATCATTTTAATTTTAATAAGCCCGTTGTTAATTACCCTTTTTAATCTTCTGGATCAATGCATCTCTAACACCTTCAATTGACTTGTTCGTGAAAAATATACACCCTCAGTGCATGTTATCCCATACACCATCACTCACTTACTAAGGCTCGATATATCCTTCTCGGCTCGGGTACTACTTACCGGTACATGTACCCCAGGTACTCTTAATTTTACTGACATGTACCCCGGGTACGGTAAATAAACTTAAACATACCCGCAAATATTAAATTGTATCCGAGTTGTATATCCGCCAAAAATCCGATGTCGTTAAACATGCTACCGATTAACGTAAAACAATATTGTTTACCTTAAACAAACTTCTCTTTTAAAAAATCAGCATCAACATGCTTTTTAGTATGAGTGTTGAGAGGACGCCGTAGGAATAAGCAAGTAATCAATAATACGTCTCTGTTTCTGCTTTTATTTCCTTCATGTATAATGACGATAAGGATTGACGACTAACATTGACGACAATGATTACAAGCATTGACGACTAACGTTGACGACAAGCATTGGCGACTAGATGTAACATTGACGATTCTCTACAATAAATGAAATTAACAATAAAAAATGAGTAATAAGATTATAGTACAACAGATATGCTATTCAAAGTATAATATAATAGCATACACTCATTAGAATAAAAGGTTTCATAAATAACAATTTGAAACATTTTCAATAAATATCGAAATATCTTATACAATATTTATTACACAGCATTAATTAATTGTTAAAACATAATATAAAGACAGAATATGGTGTTCCCCATTTAACGGACATTGCAAACCAAATAATGTTTCTTTTTAAAAATCTATGACGGTAAAAAGTGAACGTGCGATGTCGCGGAAAATATTATACTTGACGATGTCATACAATGACGCGACTTTAAACAATTTAAGATTTAAAATTAAATCACATTATTGATTTTAACAATGAGTTTTGATAATATAAATGCCATTTAACAGAAAATTGACAGAAATGTAAACATAATTAATTTTGACAAAATAGCCGACAACAACCGATTTAGTGTTAAAATTCCCGGGTACGTTTTAGTATATTTACCGTACCCAGGGTACGAGCCTTGCTAACTGTATTATTATTATATCTCACCGACTACAAGGTACCTTTACCTTGTTGTGTTTATCAACCTAGAATTTATGTAAAATCCGGCTTTCTTTACTTTTATTTTTCATTCATTTGATTACGCAATTGTTGACGTATCTCGTGGAAAATTATTTGAATCTTTGGATTTTAATGGCGACAAGCTGGAAGTGTCAATTTATTTTAAAAACAAATCTAAGATTTTAAGTATTGTGTTTTGTCATGCATAATTCAGTGTTTTCCAGAAAAATTAGCGTAGCCAGTTATATGGCCGGCAACTATGCAGTAAAACGAAAGCATTTATGACATTTACTTGATATATTTGGGAAAAGTAGCCGGCATGTTAATGTAAGAGTAAATGTAACCGGCAAAATCGCTGGCTGCCGGTATTTGAAGAGAACACTGATAATAGTAAACTAAATCTCTACGACAGGATTACAGCTTTGTAAAATTGTTTTTTGGGTGATAATGGTTAGTAATTCATACAAATGTTATTAAAAAATACTGTGCTTTAAAATTAATTTTGAGAATGGGATGGAAGAACAGAAAATGAAGAGCATACAGGGATGGAAATAAGTGGTTTCCTGTGAGCCCGGGGCCAGTAGATTTTGGCCTGGGCAACTCAATTTCAAAAGTTGGTTAATTTTTTTTTTTAAATCTTAAAACAATTCAGTGCAATAAAAATTGAAAAACAATTGATCACCATGGATCAATACTAGTTAAATAATATTCATTATTTAGGAATAGGACATGATTCAATTCAGGCTCATAATAATACATCATGCATTGAACATGTGTATTGCCAGCAAATGTATTTAATTATCTATTATTTTATTAAAAGAATGTATAATATTCACATGTTCATATTTCTGGGCTCGTTATTCTTTATCTGGGCAACCAAAATACTAAAGACGGTTGCCCACAATAGTAAAAAGTTAGTTTCAATCCCTGGCATATCATTGTAACTTTATTGTTATAAGCATTGAATTAAAGTTGTGATTGAGGTTAGCTTGTTGTTTATAGTATATTTACTTTTTAGCTCCACTATTATATATGAAATATATATAGTGTAGCTATCCTACTCACCGCAGCGTCGGCGTGCGCATTGGAATGTTTGCGTACCACCTCAAATATATTTCCTTTGTCCATTGCCAGATTGCTTTTATATTTTGCATACTTCTTTACCAACATAACCCCAATCTATAAACAAGAGCAGACAACTGTATCAAGCATTTTAACAGAATTAGGCCCTTTTTCACTTAGAATATGCATATTATTGATAAATCTATGTTGAAGTTCGCATACCACCTCAAATTTTCAATGTCCCTTGACATATTGCTTTCATACATGTATTTTGCTTTTTAAGCCAATTGACCCCAATGTATAAACAAGAGCAGATAACTGTATCAAGCATTTTGTAACAATTATGGCCTTTTTTCACCAAGAATAAGCATATAATCGATAAATCTAGTTAAAAGTTTGCGTACCACCTTTAAATTGCCATAACTTCTTTATTATGTTCCCCCCAAATGTTTTAGGAGGAGCATTATAGTCGCCGCTTCGTCTGTCCGTCCGTGCACAATTTTTGTCGGGGCTATTTCTCAGCAACTAATGACTTGAATTCAATTAAACTTAATGGGAAGCTTCACTACCAAGAGGAGATGTGCATATTATCAGCTGGTTCTGGTCGGATGATTTTTCACAGAGTTACCAGTACAATGTATGGCCCTTTGAAATTTTCCATTAACTGTACATATAGTGCAATTCTTGTCCGGTCTGGGCAACCAATGACCGGAATTCAATGAAACTTTATGGGAAACTTCACTACCAAGAGGACATGTGCATATTATCAGCCAGTTCTTGTCGGATGATTTTTCACAGGTTATGGCCCTTTGAAATTTTCCATATAGTGCAATTCTTGTCCAAGCTATTTCTCAGCAACTTATTACCAATTGTTTTTTCGTAATCATTTTTTTCGTACCCAAATGTTTTTTGTACCCAAATGTGTTCGTACCCAATTTTTTTTTCGTTCCCATATTTTTCGTTCTAAAATTTTTTGTGTACCCAATTTTTTTCGTACACAACTTTTTTTTCGTACCCAATTTTTTTTCGTACCCATTTTTGTCCTACAATTTTTTTTCGTAACCAATTTTTGTGTACCCAAATCTTTTTTTGTACCCAATTTGTTTGTACCCAAATGTTTTTCGTTCCCAATTTTTTTCATACCCAAATTTTTTTTTCGTACCCATTTTTTTCGTACCCAAATTTGATTTGTTCCCAAATTTTGTTGTACCCAAATTTTTATTTGTACCCTTTTTTTTCGTACCCAAATAGTTTTTCGTACCCTAATTTTTTTTCATAACCAAATTTTTTTTCGTACCCACATTTTTTTTGGTACCCAATTTTTTCGTACACAAATTTGTTCGTACCAAAATTTCTTCGTACCCATTTTTTCGTACTCAAATTTTTTTCGTTCACAAATTTGTTCGTACCTTATTTTTTATTTATACCCATTTTTTTCGTACCAAAATAGTTTTTTGTACCCTTATTTTGTTTTGTTCCCTTTTCTTCGTACTCAAATTTGTTTTCGTACCGAATTTTTTTTTTTTCGTACCCACATATTTTTTCGTACCAATTTTTTTTTGGAAATAATCGATTTTCAATTTGATTTCATCTCTCCACTCATTCCATCCCAAGAAACCCTTAAGGTGTCGCAAGTCTAGTACAATAGAATTAGTGCATATACGTATATCGTTAAGTATGTATGTGTTTTTTTCATTATGCTGTAAAACATGGGTATTGCTGTTTTGAAAATTATATATTTAATCTAAAAGAAGACATGCACTGTTTGAATATGTTGCCCATAATTTCCTTTAAGTTACAGAATGAGAATTATAATATCCCATTTTGAGATGAAATACATCCATTAACTTTGCAATATTATCTCTTATGTACAACGTTTATTGACAAAACAATAAACATGACATGAACAAGTCTGCTTCTGGTTTGGCTTGTCCTTGAGCATCGTTTGCTTTTATTTAAAGCGACGGCGATTTCTCGACTTCTATAAGTAAGCATATTAAATGTAAACCCTATTGTAGATATTTGGATTCTTTGAAATAGATATATCTCTAAAAAAATATTAAACTATCGTTCGTTTTATAAATTTACCTGCTATTGTGTAAATGTAATAAGAAATGACAACAGGTAGTGTTTTTATATTGTTCATATTTGATCACAGTTTTAAAAACATCAATTATATTTGATTTGATTGATTTTTAAATAACATTTATATATTTATTTGTACACAAGAGAGACCGAAATAAGTGTTTTCAGTGTACTATAGAAATTAAAGTATGTGGGATATATAATACGTGCGCAACGCATACTGCGGATTAGTAAACTAGACGTTTATTCTTGTTCTCCTGATTGTGTGCAATACGTGCATGTGCCAGAAGTATGATATGATTACCGTCTACTTTGTATATTATATATACATGCATAGTTACCATTTACTTGTATATTCGTGTTTATGATAAGTAGAATTCATGCCGCTGTTCAGTTAATATTATCTTTCACGTATTGTATTACATTGGTAAATCATTGGTATGAGTACTTTCCGATTTATTTTAAAACTTAGGTTTTCAGCTAATTTTACAAATCTTTATCGATATTTGTCCATAACAAGGTAAATACACCTTTTTATTTTAGGCTTTATGGTGGTTTATAGAGAAATATCAGTGAATTAAAACTGATAATTTCGCTGTTAAAACAGTGAAAATTATCAGTGAAAATTATCGATAGTTGTCACTGTTTTACCGGCACTATTTTTTTTACCCCATTGTTACCCCCACACATTCTTCCACCAAGAGCGAGAACTCTTCGATAAATATTTATATCAACATACGGAGTAACTTCCCTTGAACATACATGTACACACTGTTTATGTTATTTACGCTACAAATAGACTCCGCATATTTATGTGACAACATGACATAAACAAATTGTGTCATTATATGATTATTTATTTTTTAAATGATGTTATCGGTGTTTTTTTTTCTTTTCACTTTATATGTGTTGCAATGTAAATGCAAAAAAGTTATTGTTCAACGTTTTTTTTCTTGTGAACTATTTGCAACGCTTATTGTAAATGATATTTTGGGGCGCCCAAAGGGAAATTGGTTTGAATGGATTGGCAAACGTATACAAATATTAATTTGTGAGCATGAAATAAAAAGAAAATTTGTTGGATTGGGTGGAATATCGATTTTAATGGCGCAAATATATTTTTCTATGATCACTCGTGAATTAAAATCGATATTCCTCCCAATCCAACAAATATCCTCTATATTATAATGACCGATTATGTTATTTATTTATGTTACAAAAGCGTGCGGTTTTGATGAATAGCCAACGTTTCGCTTCATTAGTATTCAAAGCTTTCAACGCAAACAATCACAAATATGTCCACGTTTAACGTTACTGGATTAACATTAACAACTAAAATAACTAAAAAAAAATAACGTAAAAATTCGACATTTGATACTTTACAACAGCAGGACGTATTTTACCCCGTCACACATTAGGATTGGAACTGTTGTTTAGATCAAACAAAAATTCAAAATGTTAATTTTTTAATTAATTACATGTCCTATAAGAAGACACACCTTTAAATGCTTTCAGAATGAAAATAGTATTATATTAGCCTATTCTAAATTTTAACTCATTGGCAAATCACATACATTATTAATCGTTACAATGTGCATATTGCAAGCAACAATGACGGACAGCTTACAATTTTGATAAAAAACCCAAATTCGGATGTAGTGACATCAAACATATAGTCTACTCTATAATTGAATGGCCACCTAATATGGATGCTTTTTATTAAAACCTTGGTTAAACTTTATATAGTCTATTCTATTAATGAATGACACCACAATCCGACGGTTGTTCCTTAAAACCATGGCTTCAACAAATATAGTTTTCTCCATCATTGAATGACAACCTTATCTGGACGCTGTTGCTTCAAACCATGGTTTAAACACATATACTCTATCCTATCATTGAATGACAACCTTATCAGATTATACTACTTCAAGCCATGGTTTAAACACATATACTCTATCCTATCATTGAATGACAACCTTATCAGATTATACTACTTCAAGCCATGGTTTAAACACATATACTCTATCCTATCATTGAATGGCAACCTTATCAGATTATACTTCTTCAAACCATGGTTTAAACAAATATAGTTTACTATATGATTGAAAATTCAATTTATACCGGATGATATATTTCAACAGTTTGTTCTACAAATATAGAATATGTAAACAGTGAATGACAATCTAATACGGATGATGTTACTTCAAATAATGGTTTAAACGAATGTAGTCGTCTCTATCATTGAAAGAAAACCTAATCCTAATGTTGTTACTTCAAACCATGGTTGAAACAAATATAATGAACTATATCATGAAATGTATTGTATACTCGTTTGGGGTATTATAGTACTTCTGTTATTGTGCATTTACGTTGCTGCTGTTGTAGTTTTTATATTTTGTTTATGAGAAAATTCTTTTGACGAAACAATAAGATATTGGTTCGTCAATAAGCGTTGATTTTTAAATTCCATATTGAAATACATTAATTTGTGGCATATAATTCATATCATCATTTTCAGTTTTTACACATTTGAAACTAGGAAAATGATAATCAGGATGAATTAATCATCCAAATCATAACAGTTATTAAATAAACAATTGAAATAAAAACTACGATATGGTGAAAATGCCTGCTTAATAATGCTTCACTTAGTGACGCTAAGGTTAAGCTAAACTGATTATCAAAAATCCCCCATTTGTCTGAGAGTATAAGATTCGTTTTGAACACAGACTTTACAAATGTGAACGGCAGGTTAAAAAAGACCCATTCAGTCGTATAAATTGGAGGCATTTTTCAAATATACGTTTTAAAAGCCATGCGTTCTCGTATTACACGGTTTCAACATAAGTCGACATTCAATCGAGCGCACTTCATTCAAAAGTGGGTGCTGGCCGCGTATCAATCGTAATGTTTTCGTGCGGGAGTAGATTGTCTGAAGGTATGTTATTTTTATATCATAATAATAATGGGTCGGTTTTAAGTGTGCCGCTATTTAGTTAAATATTCGTAATTAATTGGAGGCTTATAAACATTAGTGAATATGATTTTGTTTAACTTCAGGTAAAGAACTGACACCGTAGATTAATTGTTTGCTACTTCAATTAATATTTTATTTTTAACGTTGACCAGTATACAGGGTTCACACTAAACATAAAGTTATTTGTAGCGAAAAAGTGTGCATGTGTCGACATGCGGTAACTGGTCATAGAAAATTTGTTTGTTTTTTGCAGTTTTGTATTGTTTTTTATAATAACACAGCTCACAAAGTAACTTATAATAATTCAACAAACAGTTGTCAATATAATAAAAGCATGATAATGGTACAAGACAAAGTAAAACCATAATTTATTCAATACATGGAAGCACATCATTCATGGTAATGTTACACATCACTACAGGCATTCCACACGGAACACTTTTTTAACAACATAGATAAATGGCATGTAACCTATAATCACATTTCATTGACCTTTCTGCCAATTGCTATCTTCATAAAACTTCTTCACAACATCACACATTTAGCTTATCTTGATTTCTAAATTTTTACCATTATACATTGCTTGTTTCGTTAACGAGTCATTTATCAATATACTGCAACCAATTATGTTTATGTTTTTAATTAAAAACCTTAATGCGAATGGGACAGAACATTAATTTTATTTCACTGTAAAAGCACAGCCGAGTAATAATAACTGCCCATGACTCTTGAAATACTGTTTTAGTGGCTTGCTTGATCTCTGTTTGCCCGATGTTTGTTTTAAATGTAAAGAACCAATTTAACTACTTTAAAGCTAGTGTCCTTGGTAAAGTTAACTATATGATTTACTCTACCTATGTTTGACTTAAACAAAACTGTACTTTAACTTCAATAAAACCGCGATCTAAGATCTAAACCTCGCCGGTATTTCACATATTCACTTGGTTGAACAACGCCGTTGTCAGGTTGCTCATGGTTTGTATTTGGGTTCGGGTATTACAAAATACCTAATTAATTAAGTATCACTTTTTTATCAATATAAAGAAGTGAAACTCCAGCTGCTGGAGCAGTATTGAATTTTCATTAAAAACAATTAGTTGGTCCTTTATTTAAGGCAAGTGACCGATTGCCCAAACAGTACAAAACAGCACAATACAGCACAATACAAACCAACATAAACACAAAATATGTATAAAGCTGGGGTCACCGCCTTGGAACGGTCATTGCAAAGCATTGGGGGTTTAAACCTGGTTATAGAACGCTCAACCTCACACTTGGCCCAGCAATATTTATAATACATTTAAGTGTAAATAAAATTTAACGTCATAGCATTGTAACTCAAATTAAACAATAATAAAAGGGAATTAAAACGCATTCAATTTAATTACTATTTAATTACTCAATTGCATTGAAGATACAAGAGTAACAGAATTACAACTTTTTGACGAACGATCAAATAAAACTATTAACGATTGTCAACTACATTCCTTCTTTATAGAAAAGATGTGAGAAAATAGAATAATAGAGTTAATATCTCAGATAATCATCGCGCAAATACAGGAAGAAGCAGAAATAATGGGTGTAAAAATTCCATATTACATAGCTTCGTTGTTTATGTGACCGCTAAACAAATTAAAAATAATTATATCAAACAAGAAACGCCTATCAGAGAGAAAATATAAATAAAATGAAACATTATAAACCCAATGACCTATGCATGTAGATTACAACTGGGAAAGTCGGTCGTATGACGTCACAAAAATCCATAATGACATGAACAAATTCCAAGGGCAGTACTAAATAAAAATATTAATGGGGCTGTGCTACTAATAAAACAAGTTTAGGTGATTTAATATTAAGAAGCAATTGAATAAAAATGGTAATTTCATTAAAGCGACATTATTGGAATCAAACAGTATAAAGGTGTTTTGACAACTGAAGACAGAAATGATTTGATGTACAATTTGAGTCCAAATGTAGTTTACATGCAGATTTGTTCATACGACACAATGACACAATTTTATTCAACAGTGAAAAATGCCTATTATGTAGTATTCATGCAGATTTGTTCATACGACACAATGACACAATTTTATTCAACAGTGAAAAATGCCTATAATATCACTAATGATTCCAAATGTTAAGGGAAAAAAGATATAGTGAATCGAAAACCATCAAACACGTGTTTTTAAGTACATAAGCATCGTATCATTTTGATAAAAACAAGTTATGTAAATTGAAAAGTTTAATATTAACATTTGGTTTAACATATTTTAATTTGCGGACACGCTTCAAAACATCTCCGTAAAATGATGGATGGGAGATTCCATTATTTAAATGCCATTTTAAAGAAACATTATATTTTGAAATTAATTCACCATACTTAGAGTAAAATCTAGCAAATTTATTTCTTAGGTTATGATACAAAAAGCCTTGTTTTAGCAATTTTTTAGTTAATATTAGATTACGATCATTAAAATCTTTAATACACGAACATGCTCTGGCATAACGTACCAACTGCGAAATGTAAATACCATAGGAAGGTCCTTTAGGGATGTTGCCATCTAGAAACGGAAAATTCACAATGTCAAAGTTAAAATCGTCCCGTTTGTCGTATAAACTAGTTTTGATCAAATTATTATTAATAGTTAAATGTAAGCCTAAATACGCAGCGTCTGTATTGGATATACACGATCTATTTAAGACTAGTTCTTTTGGGTAGATTTTGTGAATATATTGTTCAAATAATGGATTATCTAAATTAAGTATGTCATCAATGTACCTACTAGTAAGGTTAAAATAATTAATCAAATCTACTTGCTTAGTTTTAGATAATTCTAGCATAAATTCGCTTTCATAACAATATAAAAAAAGGTCAGCTATAAGTGGCGCACAATTAGTACCCATAGGAACGCCAATAATTTGTTTAAATATTTTACCATTAAATTCAACAAACAAGTTATCCAAAAGAAAAGTAATTGCTGCACAAAAGTCAAGACCAGTCCAAATGATGTAATTATCTAATATCTGATTAGTAAAAAAAGCTGTTTTAGTGTTTAAAGCTAGATACAAACATTTGTCTCTAGCAAAAGTTTTTTTCAATCAAAGAAACAAGTTTGGATTTTATTAAAGCGTGAGGAAGCGTTGTATATAGTGTCGAAAAATAATAAGAACTTACATGTGACACCTTATATTTTTTATTTTCAATTTTATCAATAACTTCTAAGGTGTTTTTTATTGACCAAAATAGGTTAATATTACTATTTTCATAAATCTTAATACAAAATTTAGCTATATGGTATCTAATAGCACTCAATGCAGATGTTAGATACACTAATAATTGTTTAGTCCGATATTCGTCAGAAAATTGTGAAATGATCATCTGCTGATTAACTAATTTATTTCCACACGCTTTTTGCTGTTTGGAAAACAACTATTTTAAGCAGAAATAAATGTCGAATACAGACGGCAATATTATCTGTGTATTCAAGTTTTACAGTGAACGCACAAGAATGGCCCGATTTCGTTCCTAATTAAAAGTGTGTCTGTCCCGCCTAATTACCCAATAGCTTTACCTATTCAAGCCTGTAATTAACACCAGGTTCAAATGAGCTCATTATTGATTGGCAAAGCTAGCATGTTCTCTTCAAAAACAATTAACTTAATGTAAGTTTTCATATTCTGTTTTAGACTGGTTTACGCCTACTTTAAAGTGCTAACGCTTGTAAGGAAACACGCGGAAAACCAAACTAACAAGTCCGGATATTTATGTTGGACGTCTGTTACAAACTTTGATATTAGCATCTTGGCAAATAAGATTTGTTTTTTGCCAAAATATCAATATTTGTGCCCCTGGCTCAAATGGCGAACGACAGCTCAATCATTGCAACATGTCTCGAAAAGTTATTTAGGGTTTAACATCATCAGCATCATAAATGAACAATCCAATGTTATTTTTTTTAAACTGACAATCGAAATCAATGCATTTCGAAGAAAGCATTCGCCTTATCGCATATTTACTATTGTTTAAAATGATACTACTGTTCATAATATAAAACCTAAATATAGCCTTCCACATCTGGAAGGAATTTCTTGTGATGGTAGTGGATATCACTAGTAGCCGTGGGTAGATAACCGCTGCGTCAAGTCAAACAAGCCATGACAATAACCAACGTCTTTCTCGAAGGATACATGTTACCATTTAACCGCAAAACGAACAATGTGTTGAATTGATTTTGTCATTGGAATACATGTATAAAGGAAATTCAAATAAAAACAACATCAATGTAAATGCCAACACTTAGCTTGTCTTGATTTTTTATACATGTAGTATATATGCCAATACATTGCACTTTTGGCGACTTAATATACATAATTTTTTTCGACATATACTAAGTTACATGTTACAGCGATCACATTAAAATGATAAATGGACAAAGGCAAGATCACTCAAAATAATGATAACATGTACGTATGCAGTATCGCATGTCTACAGCCTAGAACACTAATTAATTCGTTTTAACGCATAACAAAACAGTAATATTATTAAGGAAATGTGAGGAAATGCATACAACTATATATACAGGTCATCAACAACACTAGTCGTTCGTACTCCCGCTGAGTCAAGTGGAACGCACAACCTTTTAATACACGTTACGTATTAATTATAAGATGGTTGAGTATTAATAGAGAACAAAAGAGGCCTTTAGCGCATTGACGGCTTTGAAATGCAATACTTTATCATTTGCTCAATGAAGAAAAGTATTCAAATGTAGTTTTGAATGTGATTGTAATACAAAGTTTCTACGCATTTGTTTCATATAAAACAAAAATAATTATACTTGACTAATTACATTTATTTCTGCTCCATACTCAAATTATTATATGGTTCAAGCATAAAGTTTGAAATTTATATACCAAACTATAAACTAGTTCAAAACTTGCAGTGCCCTCCCTTGTGAATCCATTTACGTCAATTGGTTCATATCAAATATCCACAGACTTTGGCAATATCAATAGAAGATTTCACAATACTTGGGATAGTATTATACCCATTCTAACTGGCATTTCAAATTAATGATCCACGTAATATAGTTTCCAAAGACTGCCTTGTAGAGCGCTTTGTTCAAAAACCATGCCAGACAATTAAAATCTAGACTCTTTGCATTTATGTCTTTATATATTTAACAATAAGAACATTTATGCAAAGTAGCCACATTAGTGTAATCAATACAAGTAAATTATATGTATTCAGTTATCAATTAAATGCTCTTTTTACATCTTTTAGCATTATCTTCAAGCAGTAGTCCAGCAACATTAACTGTTCAGTAAAAATTATTTAATATTTATCTGTTTGTAATCAGATTGTGCGTAAATTGTTTCTTAGCATTCGAATAATACTAATCAAAATGGAAGACCTTAATAATGTAAACAATACATTCCTTAAAACATACAATGAGCGTTATTTCATTTTCAGATTACATGGAGAAAATAAATACAGCACCACGATGATTTGCTAGGTGTTTGTCAGACTCCACAAAGTAAGATATTTATTGTTTATGTCATTAGTATTGCTAAAAGTGTATTTATGACATGCATAAAGATGTTTAAAACAGGGTCCATGAGTGTCACATAAATATGTTGGCGTTTTCTATCTGCTCGATTGAAATATAGTCAATGAAACTTAATGTTCATTCAATAGAAACGCGGTAAAAGATGATGCAAGGCAATGAACATATCATTATCTAGACATAAATAAAAAGTCTACAGACCCACTAAAGATCCGACAAATCTTCAGAAAGAAACGCCAAGAACAGGGGCATGATCAAGCACTTATATCTTTACTGAAGAATCACTCGATTTGCATAGTTTATTTTCGTTTCGTCGTTCCAAAAACATAATATCAGAGGACATAGTTAATAGGTTTTTGACGATGTGTGAAGAATGCAGTTAATGAAAAAAACAACATATTGTTTCTTAAGTGAATAAAACAATAGCAGTAACAGAAATGTATGAATCAAGCAAACCGTGAAACTTTAGAAATTCTACCAGAAGAAAAATAATTATTTATATTCACTTCTTTAATAACAGAATACCAACTATAAACATTAATGATTACAACTGGGATCATGGACATTGAATAGTCAAAGCAACGCATTGGGGTTTTAACCGTAATGCTAAGCGGAGAAGGGATGATTGAGTCATATTGCATTTCCGACTTATGGAACGTGTTCATTTGCCTATTTTATAGATGCTTAATATAATGATGTATTGTGATATAGGAAAGTTTCACTGTAACATCATCTTGATTTTATGAGATATTTTAATTAACGAAAGTTATTTAACACAAATTTCTAAAGGTTCATAATTAAATGACATCGAATGTCAGATTTATAGAACTTGGTAAGTTATGTCCCTTAATGATTCTGAATAAACGTTCAAAAAATAAATACCATAGCATTGGCATTTACTGAAGCTTCATCACGTTGACCGCGGGGTTTGAAAGATGAAGAGGGGGGTATTATAGCCGAAATATCAGAGCTCTAGATATTGGTGGTGATCTAAAATATTGATGCTAAAGCATGTCTCAATACATTACCAACTTAGATAATGTTTTTACAAAGTTATACCGAGAAAGTTTGTAAACTTGGAGAGTGGTTAGTTTGATATTTTTTGTAAAGAAAACCTTCTTGTTGGTTTAATTTATCTTTTGTTTAAAATATTGTTATTGTTTTAAAAATATGAAACGCAAAGACCGAGGTACACAATGGGTTATTAATGAAAATCTTTCCATATCTAACTACTGCTTCAATTTCAATCGATATGTTATCATGTTCTTTTGATAAGAAGAGTCCTTATGAGTGAAGTGTAAGCAATTTAATAATAATAATATCGGTTTTTAAATGACACTATAAATTGAAAATCAACAAATTCAGATACTTTCGTTTACATGTTCAAAGAGTTATAAGGCTTACACAAAAGCAAATAACTGCAATGCTTTAGCGCTCTGTTTTTGTGCGTGAATTAACGTTAGTAATACGGGTAACGTCGTCGACTAAGGAACACATAAAATGATTCCCGTATGTTTTATATATTCGCGTAAAAGATTGTGGTTGGTTAGGCATAGTTAAAAAAATATAATAACTAGAGACTCGCAAAGCGATACCACGTAACTTTATTTAAAATAAGTAGTCACTAGCTGCGCCTTAATGTGGATATGCTAAATAATGTTTAAATTTGAAAGACACAGTTCCAACTTAAAAGAAAAATATTTTTTTCTCGTATTTTCACAATACAGTTATTATGAATGTCATGTTCATTTGGCAGAGATTCATCGCATATCCATATGATTATTTTATGAACAGTAGAGTCCCGCTATACAGCATACGAAGAAAACAAATTATTGATGTTAATGATCTTATCCCTACACTTTAGTAATCTTATACTACTTGAAAGAGATAAATGAGTTTGAGAAGTCATTTTCACTTGCAATTCGGTATTTCAATGGCTTTAGTACACTTAAGTATATCGTTAAGTATATCGTGATATACATATCGATTTTTTTCATTTAGCGATAAAACATGGGCATGGCTTCTTTGAATGTTAAACACATTTGGTCGTTGTCATCGAGACATTTACTCGGGTGCCGTAATACAAATAGTAGACTTTCTTTTGGGTTGCTTTCAATACAACGTACATGGAGGAATGTTAACTGCAAGTGCAATTTTGGTAACGTATATAGCCAATTGGCGATGTAAATTATTTCCTTAGATATATACGCGTACTCAAACCTTGAGTGTAACTTTATAATAATTATATTCATGAAATCACGAGAACATGCATCTTTTGAACATGTTTTGTTAGATTTGTTCTTTCAGGTTTAATTATGCGAATTATTCGTACAAATCTTGAGATAAAATTCATCCGTTGATTTGTCAAGTTTATTTCCATATATCTCCTGTGTACAACGCTTATTGACGGATCATAAATGAAAACATATGAACTAGTCTGCTTCTATTTTGAAAGCCCGTTAGCTTTGTTGGCGTTTGTTTAAGGTAGCGCACCTCTAATGGGCACATATCCAAATATAATTTAATTAATTATTTTCCTAATCAGCATCATTTCCCTGAACTACATGCAAATTTGTAGGTAGGCTTTCTATGCTTTTTAAAAAAATATACCGATTTTTTCAAAACCACCCTCACGCTCGGCTTTTGTCCAGTTTATATAAAAGTAACATAATTCATTCAAATGTCCAAATATGGGCATGCAGTTCTTGTGTACAGATGCAGTAAAGGTGTTTAAAGTTTAAACAAGATGAAACAAGTATTATTTTACAGACATTTATTTTTTTCAAATTTTAATCTATGGAATAGCGCCATGAAATGTAAGTGATTTCAGCCAAGTAAAAATTGGGTCGGTTAAAAACAAAGTGTCATAAAATTCAAAATAGTATCATTTTAGTTATATTTTAAACTTAGTTTTTATAGAAACACTATATACAGCAACAATACCAAAAAAATAGACAGATTTAACGTTCACTTTTTGAAATAAAAATGAAAATGCAACATGCATCATTCGTATTTTAAGCAGTAAATTAATCAATTTAGCCATAACGTTGTTTTAATTTTAAAATTGAAGAATGTGCATACAATTTTCAACATATTTAACAATAAACATAGCTTATGTGCTATATTAAACCCAATTACGTTAGAAAAGAAATAAAACGCGTCGCAAAAAGTATGCGATGTCGGCAGGAATCGAACCTGCGCGGGAAGATCCCAAAAGATTTCAAGTCCATCGCCCCAACCACTCGGCCACGACAATTTTACATTAATGCAACCTTAAATTAGATATCCATAAGTAAACAGGTAAAAAGGCTCGCTCGATCTTTGAAGAAATCGCGAAATCGTATTTTTCAGATGATAATTGGATCAAAGTCAATATTTATATTGAAAATAATGTATTCTAAATGAATAAGTTAAACATATATCAAAATTCGAAGTTTGAAAAAAATAAAATGCATCTCTCGGAAATAAGCGATCATTGAAGATCGGCAATGATCGTAAAATAAATCGCGGGAAATCATTATAGGTGCGCTACCTTAAAGCGACGGCGTCATCTGAGCTTAGATAAGTAAGCATATTTAATGTATATCATGTTGTAGAAATTATGGAGACTTTGATATACATTCCTGACTATATATCACATATGCTTCGCTGTATCAATACACTGGCTATTGTAAACATGTTATCAGAAATGACAACGGGTAGTTGAGTTATATTTAATCTGTTTTAGCACATTAAAAGCAAACAAGCTTACTCTTGTAATCGGGATTGTGAACTTAATGTTCATGTGTCAGAAGTATGATATGATTATCATCCACATTGTTTTTTATATTTAAATGAATTATTGTCAAATTTTAACCCACTCCCTTTCATGGCAAGTTCAATTTAATGTTATAAAACATACCGCTTTAAACTGTTGAGTTAATATTTCCTTTAACGTGTATTGGATTGGTTAATTATGTTAAGCGTATTTTCCGATTTACTGTTTAACTTAGCTTTCCACATAATATTGTCAATCTGTATCAATATTTCTCCATAACAGGTAAATAGACCTTGATGATATTGACCGATTTTATTTTACAAAAGCGACTTTCATGTTCAATAGCACACGATTCGCTCCATTGGTATTCACAGCTTTAAAAGCAATTCCTAAAGATTAACGCGTCTATAAATGTAAAAGCAGTGTAACTGGATTAACATGAAAGATAAAAACAAAACGAAATAATTTGACGAAAAAAATAATAAGCGTAAGTAATGCAGTCACTAAAACAATTTTAGCAGCATTTTTGAATGAAATTAAGACCTTACTTTCATTACTTATAAAACATCAGTATTGTATTGTAAACAATTCACATTACCATATTAATAGTTGTAGGTCCCATTCGAAGGCGCATATTCAATTTTTGTATATTGAAAATGAAAGTATTTTAGACGGTTTAGAATTCATAAAAAAACAAAAACATAGAAACTGTATAAAATATATTACATTGATATTTATTTTAAAAAAATTCATTAACTAATAAAATGCAATCGTCATTACGTTAAAAACACATTGCAAACACTTAAGACGGATAACTTCCAAGTGTTAATAACTTAATATTGTAGTAATTAACAACCTTTTCCGGATGCTGTTTCTTGAAAGCATATTTTAAGCAAGACTCACCTACTCTAATATTGAATTAGAACCCAATCCGCATACTATTACTTTTAACAAAAGTATAAAAAAAATTAGAGTCTACACTATAATTACACGTATTCGTCTGCATTTGTTTGGAGTATTTTATTTTTTATGTTAGTGTGCTTTTAAATCTTTTGTTGTAAATTGAGTTGCTGCAATTATTGTTGTTTATTTAGTATATGAGAAAGTCATTTGATATGATATTGATTTCTCCATAAGCTTTGATGTGAAAAAATCTATATTGAAAAAAAGTGTTTTTTGGCGTATAATTCATAGTATCCTTTTCAACTGAAACTCATATTTGATACCATAGGAAAATGACATCATGGTGACATTGAATGTCAAGTCATTCACCTCATATATTAGCGATATTGGGAAAACTACTGCTGAATACTGCTTCAGCTAGTGCCGCTTCATTAAAGCCAAAATAATTATCGAATACCAAAGACTTATCTGACAGTATATGTTTTGAACAAAGGATTTATACATTTGATCGGAAAGTTTAAAAAGAGCCAATCATTCGTATCATTTGAAGACATTTTTCCAATATATATTTCTAAAACCATGCGTTCTCTTATTACACGGCTTCAAATTAACTCGGCATTCAATTCGGCGCACTTCATTCAATAGTGGTTGTCGGGTATATATCGAAATGTGCTCAGGTGTGTTTTTATTTATTTATCTTGAATAATAAAAACAACAATAATAATAGTAAAAATAAAATAATAATAATAATAATAATATGAAGTAAATTCATTAATATTCAAACATGTTCAGTCTTTCATCCGAGATAGTCATAGATTCTAAACCATTTCTATCTCAGGAACAAACCATATTCTGCTAACGATGCCCCGTTCCCGCAACTGCTTCCTTTTGTTACCGCAACTTCTCTTATTCTGAAACTCTACTCTTCCACTGCTATCCCTTTCCTTCTCCACTTATTAGCTCTTATGCTATCTACATTACTCTGTTATACTTTTTGTATTATAAGTTATAGTATTTTTTACATTTCTAACCAGTATGCATTGTATATTGTTCGTAATTTTGACATGTCTTTAAATAGTTGTTATACGTTTGGTTGTTTACACCATTACAGCAGCGCTTCTAACTGACAGAAGAGAGACATAGTATAAGCCTCGAGCTTCCTTCTCAATTCTGTCCAATTGTATTTTACAGCCTTTATGTAGAGCAATACTGCAATTCTATCTGCCTAGCATATTGCTCAAATATAATATGTATGTTTGTATTGTATTGCTTATATGTACTTTCAATGAACTAAATAAATATTGTTTAAACCAATAATAATAATAAATTACAAATGATAAATAATAACAATAATAACCATCATCATCATAATAGGGCAAATGTATTTTATTGTGACACTATTTCGGTAAAACAAATCGTTTTTAGTTGAAGGTTTATAAACTATCACATAATGAGCTTTGTTATTATTTAACTTGTCATAATTTAACATACAGTTGTCAATTGAGTAAAACATTATAATGGTACATAACAATCTTAAAACATCATAATAATGATAAACAGCACTACAGGCATATCATATGGGACACATTTTAAACATCACCTATAAATGGCAGGTAACATATGAGCACATACTTTTCACAACACACATTACAAAGTCATCTTGTTATCAACATTAACTGATATCACAAAATACAATTTGCTTACCGTCATTTCAAAACTTTTAGTTTTAGAATTAAACATTTTCTTTAACGAATCTTTTTTAAATATGAATATGATTGGTTTTTTTTAAATCTAATCCTTAATGAATATATGGAGGTACATAAATGTTGTTTCATTTTCAAAGCGGGGCCGATTTATATTTACTTACAATAACGATAGTGTTTTGTGATTTAAGGTTTGACTATTTGGTCAACAGGACTCTTTACCTAAAAGAAGCCATTTTATGACTTTAAAGACACGTAGGTTAGTGGCATTCCTATAGTAAGCAAGATTGATAAACTACTCTTCATATGTCGAACAAATTAGACACTTTGATTATACTCATATTGAAATTAAAACGCGGTGTAATTAATATATTTAATAATTAATAAATTCAGTTTGATTGCATTGCGCCGCTTTCAGTTGTCTTCGGATGTATGCTATCATCGATATAAAGGTTACACATAATCAGGGTTTAAATAATTACTTCATTGTCACGCTTCTTCTTTATTCGACTTTTGAAACCGATTGATATTTAATAGGCAGACGACAACATTATGTTTGTGTTTAAGTTATAAAGTGACTGCGTACGAAGGAACCGACGTCATAAATGCTTCAAATGTGGTCAATTCTGCCTTATTATCCGATAGCTCGACCCATTCTTACAACGTTATACGAGGTGTAAGCAAGCTTTATATTGATTGGGTCAGCTAGCTTGTGAACTTAAATAACAATGAAGTTAAGTTATGCAGCTTAATCTGGTGTAATCCGGTTTTCGCTCACTGTTTAAATTGCTTACGCTTGTAATTAAAAACCTTGAATTGTATTATACAAGTGATTTACTGGCAGCTCTACAATGCAGGTGTCGGCTTTTAAGCAGCATGGCATTAGTTTACTACATCATTTGGATACAGCATGGCTAGATTACTATGTTTAACATATTAATATTAACATATTATATAATATTTGTGTCAAAACACGTTCACTGAAATGAACTACACTTTTTACAGATGAGGGAAATGGTAGCTGTTTTGCATTATTGAAGATAACAACTTGATATTTGGCATGCATTTGCATCTCATAAAGCTCCACATTGTGAGTGGTGAAAGGTCAAGGTCATCCGTCAATGTCAAAGGTCAAATTTATTGGAGGACATAGTGTTTCACAAACACATCTTGTTTTTACTACAGATGCGTACAAATACGTATGTAAGAGGTAAAAGGTTTAACACATAATAAAGAAGTATTTTGCATTTAATAGATATGTTTATTGTCATATTTTGGTTACACATTCATTATTTAGCACGTCTATATAATTCACAGTGCGATATTTAGTTCATTAATGTATAACTAAAATTTCAGGACAATTTTGCTATAAGCTATATTTAAACTAGAATAGAGGAATTGTTAATATGTAGATCACAAGAGAACATATCGCTCATGAGGTGTGTGAATGATACCGTGTTTTATACTACAAAACAAACAAGTTCGGATAGGGCATTTGTAAATTCAGTACTACCTCGTATGATACTGCGTTTTAATTTATGGAAAATCTTGTGTGTGCACACATCTTGACCAGGTAATGCGTGCATACATAAATTATCCCTAACTAAACTTAAATATTAAAAAAACCTTGAACATGATTTTGTAAACAAACACATATATTTGAACATGTTAACATTCAATGAATCATGGCATACGTGTACACTTCTGACCATTCCAGTAAGAATTTCTGGTGCTGGAAATTGTGTATAAAAAAATCGGGTCTTTAAAAACAAATGTATTAGTTTATATTTTATTTTTTATTAAAATATGTCAGCATGCTTTCTATTCCTAATTGAATAAGACCATGCAGAACAAACTACATGAAAAAGTTGTACACAATATTTTAATTACGTATACTTAATAACATACTTTACAGCAAATTTTACATTTTGCAGTGCACAATACTGGTACATGTAAGGTTCAATGCCTTCAATAATTAATTGCATAAATCACCCGTGCCTTTATCGTAGTCGCTACCCAACACCAATATCAACGCTTGTGTGGTGTAGACACATTTTTTTAAACATCACACAGGAATGTTGCGTTATTGTGACTTTTTTTGTTTCATTTGCATGTTTGTTTAAAATATTTCCACACATGGCGCTTTTCGTTGCAAATAGAGTTTCAAATATCCATATCTGTTTCGAAAATTGTTTTGATTCCTATTATAAACATAGTAGAATGTTTTAACATCTTTGGCAGGCGTTGCAAATCATTCGTTCCAAGATTGCAAACATACAATAACGCACGATTACCAATTACTGCCAATCATGACATAAACCTAGGATGAGCCAATTCTAGCTCGGTGAACAATTTGTTTGCGAAATATATATTCAATAGACCATATTCATATCTGAACTAATTAACCAATGACCGCTTATCCCACGGTACAAACAACTACTGTCATGTGCAATGGCGTTTTTAGAATATGTTTATACTGACATTACTATTTATGGTCACCTTACAGGAATTATAATTAATAATCTAAAGATTTAAAGACATTTGTATATGCACCTTTTGTTAAAAAGCAAATATAGACAGTTGGCAATTAGTTCCGAACATAAACTTTTCGTATGACCTTAATAAGTTGTGTTTAATAAAAAACAAAATGTCGTAAGTATTTTTCACGAATAGTAACGGGTGTTTCACAATAGAGCACTTCAAGTTTACCATCGGTCCGTCTGACTCCACGTCCGTCCGTTAAAACAAGATTTAAAAGATCGAAATAATGGTCAGAATGATGTATTGTCTGCCTATTAAAATTGACATGTATAAATGAAAAAAGTAGATCCGAAGCATTTTTTTAATACGTCGATGATTTATTTTTTTCCTAAAGAAATGTGGCATCGAATAAAATAAGCTGGCTCTGAACGAAAATTACCATAAAGGTAATATTAACCCCACAACACCCCAAAAACGGTTTGCATTGCATACGCAAACCACTTGTTCTAACAATACCAGCGACGTGCGTAAACTCTTAAAGTTAAACCTAATCGCAGTTCGTAATTTGATATGAGGCAATGCTGTACACAAGGTTATCCACTAAGAAAGTATACCATACCAATAATGTACGGCTCGCTTTTCCACCTTGGTAACTAGATTGATTGTTAACATTCGCCTTGAAGACAATAATGAGTGTGGACGATCAGTATTGCACAATGTAAAGTTAAAGAAGGTAATTGCGTTTCCTGTTTAGCGTGCTCTATAAGTACAAATTTCCTTTTAATAATATATATTTGCACTGATATGTTTTGTAAAAATGTTCTTATTCGGGTTCTTAATTCGTATATCACTTTGTTTAGTTGTATGTGTTACGGAAACCGAACACGCTGTAATATATATTAAATTTTGCGTCAATGATAATATATGTGTCTTATACGAACAAGTTCTGTAACGATTTTGCAAGTGTGTCGTCTCAAAGATTCATTTTTTCTGTTCGCTGTAAAGCAGCTTGAAACTGGGTTCATGGGGTAAAACACGTGTCACAAAGTACACTTAAAGGGATCTTTTCACGCTTTGGTAAATTGAAAAAATTGAAAAAAAGTTGTTTCAGATTCGTAAGTTTTCGTTTTAGTTATGATATTTGTGAGGAAACAGTAATACTGAACATTAACCATGCTCTAATATAGCCATTATATGCATCTTTTGACGATTTTAAAACCTAAAAATTATAAAGCGTTGCAACGCGAAACGATTGAATAATGTGGAGAGTTCTGTTTTTGTCGTTAAATTTTGTGAAACTACGAAGATTGCTTATATAAGGTATAAAATACATCATAAATGTGTACATGGCGGAATAGCTCAGTAGGCTAAAGCGTTTTTACTTCAGGACTCTGGCAGGACTCCACGGGTCACTGGTTCGAAACCTGCTCCGGGCAATGTTCTTTTCCTTTTTTTATTTTTTTTCTTGATTTTTTACTGGAGCTTTTATGATCCAATGTTTACATTTATCAATATAAAGCATTTAATGAATAAGTAAAAAAAATGCCAAAATCTGTGAAAAGGCCCCTTTAAAGAAACAGCTTTCAACACTACAGAGTTCAACTGTATTTTTAAATTATCTTTCAACTTGGTCGGAATATTTGTCCAAGTTATATCTGGGTTGTGCGTTGTAAGACGATATTAAAGACATATCATATGAACATCAAGAGGCACCATTTATCCACATTTCTTCATGAAACTCGGTCAAAACAATGTGCTTACTTTAAAACTCGGTCACATCATGTCAATCACTAGACTAAATTTACTATACACTAGTATATTTCTTATTTAATTTGGTTATTTTATTTGTTATAATATTATATCGACCGAGTTTCAATTCGGGTTCACGTAAGGCGTAAATTTAAATAATATATGAGCCTTATTCGACACGTGGCGACTTGGCTTAAAGCGGGTATATACGATCTTGTCAAATATTTAGTAATAAATATAAAATGTGTAAAAAACTTATTATACATATATTTCAATATAAACTAAAATAAAAGTTAAGAAGAACATGTGTCGAAAAATGCTAAATAAGCCAGATAGTTAATTCTGAAATAGAAAAAGGCTGTACAGCCGAATTCGCCAGCATATATATCATGCATGTACGATGTGAATCTAAATTTAGTTTAACGGTTCATTTGAAATTTCTGCAACGATATCGATGCATACGACACATGAACACTTACAAAAAGACGAATGCGTCGGTTATTGTAGGAAAATAATTACGAATTATCTTCGTCACAATCGGCTCGGGGCGCTAATTTGTATTTGCTGTATTTTATGAAATTCGTCTTAAATGTATCATTTTACTTGCATAGTGTTTTTTTATTATAACATATTTGTATCAATATTTTACAATTCAGCACATATAAAAATCGTATATACCCGCTTTAAGAACTAAGTCACTCGTTTATATAAATTTGCTATTGTTATGTGCATGGTCAGACATGATGTCATTATCAAAACCAAACTTACTAGGTCTAAGATCAAGGTCATAATCAAGATCTGATATGAAAAAAGGTAAATTAGTCCTCATGATAATGCCCTGAACACCACATTAATATAATTCAATATCAAACGTAAAAATAAGACAAATATTTGTTTGTCACAAAGTTTTAAAAGATATAATAATTTTGATGGTATTTCGCATTGATAAACCTGCTCTCTAGGTCAGAATAAGAGCCATTCATAACAAATTAACATCCAAATTGAGATCATAATGCGTAGACAGCATGCAGTGCACACGAACTAGCCCTTCCGGTCCGAAATTCGTGTCACAAATACATGTATAGTGTGATGTATTTGAAATCCCACCTTTACACTTATTGTACAGCATTAATTAATAATCGTGATAGGCCAACGAGTCGCCATTTAGTCGGGTGAAAGTCTAAGGTCAATTCAGCATGAACACATTTCATGACCAATTTTGAAAATCTACCCCTTATACATTTTTGAAATTTGTTAAAGTTACTTGACAGCAAAACAAATTGTTTGATACGAAATGCCAATCACAAGAACGAAGTCAATAGGTATGTGTTCAAATTCACATTAAATTACCACATCAATAGTACATAACTGTTCAAAAATTGTCTAGAGCTTAGCAGTGCATATCAATGATGTATATGTATTGCTTGGAAGAAGTGACAATCATTGTTCGATGCCATGAAACAAACAGGAGGGCCCTGGTCCATATGTTCATTGCCAATTTTACAGTTTAAGTTAATGGTCAGCACATTTATCAGAACATAAATTTATTCAGCTTTATTGATTTTCTGAACACTTGTCAGAAGTGAAAATCATGATGAGACAGAGTGTCACATATACGAACGTGTTCCTTAGGAAAAACTACAAAGTCACATTTCAAATGTAAGAAACCTACATATTACCTTATGTCATAATGAAATCCTTTCCCTGAATAAGTTCATTGCAGAAGTACCAGACATTGTTCGATTGAATGTTAACTGATAAATCAAGCATGTATGTTTAGATCAACATAATGGCAAAACATAATATTGCACTAAAACAAAGGACTTATCATAGGTTACAAGCCAACATGTAGTTGTGCACACAAGAACCAATGAAAACAATTCAAATTCTGTAATCGTGTTTGAAGGTAAAATAAGATAATGCAATTGAATATATGTATACTCTGAAAAAAATAGTCGCGATTCATTGTTACAACAAAACCTATGTTTTATATAAAAACTTACTATACACCATTCGGACCTTTTAAAGGTTTTAATGTTCTCAATAGATATGGGGTTTCTCTATATAACAAGCTATTGCTCATTTACAATGTCAATAATGCAGCCTAAATGAACAAAAATATACACAGTTACATGACTACATGTTGTGAACTTAAATGCAGGCAGGAAATTCAGATATATTCGTATGCTAACTTCAGACAAAGTTTCATTGCGCCGCAATTACAAACAGCTATAAAATATTTGCAAAACTGTCCTTGTCATTATAAATTATTGAAGATGATAGGTTAAACCTGGAGATGTCTTTGCGTTTGAATATATGAAATATATATTAAACACATGGAGTACTTTTTGTTGATTATATAATTATTTGAAGTTCTCTTAATGCCGAACCTTTTGACTTAAAAACGCACATTAAATCGTAAACATACTTAGACGTTGAATACATTTAGCGTATGATTTGATATTCGGCGTAACACATCTTAAATAACTTGGTGGATCTTCATCAGCCGTTAAACAAGAAAGCGAGACTCGAAAGCTTCCCAGGTAGCCTGAGTATTTTGACAAATAAGTTTAAACACATCATGGAGGCAGCTGTTAAAAGCTGCTTATAGAGAGTTAACGATTTATTAATATTTTTTTCTGTTTCGGTACATTTAGTATCCCAGCATTTTTTTCTTTTCAATAGGTTATAAAAACTGCGTCTTCCTCCTCAGAAACAATGTGTAGTATTTAATCGAATTAACGATGTGCAATTAAGTTGAGAATAACAAGGGAACCAACAAAAATGTAATCATTTGGCAACAGGTAATGCCGATATCGATATATATAACGAATTTTTTACACGAATGCGCCTTTTTAGCACGACATTGCAACATTTTTTTTACAATCACGTATACTTGATAATTGTAACATTAAAGCCACCCACCTTGAAATAAGTTAATTTAAGTATAAATAAGAAACATATTTTATCTATGCCAATAAGAATATTATCAGGCGGTTACAAGGTAGATATCCGTCTTTTTTCGCTTTAAATCTAAAATAACTTCGCGTTTGTCGAAACGGACGTATACGTCTAGAAATCCTACTTTCGGTTTTAAAAGCGGTATCGTTTGAAAAATTATACATTTTTTGCTAACTAGGCTATAAATTAAATTGTATCTATGACAATAAGAATATATCTGGTGGTTACAAGGTAGATATCCGTCTTTTTGCGTTTTAAATCTTAAATAACTTCGCGTTTGTCGAAACGGACGTATACGTCTATAAATCCTACTTTCGGTTTTAAAAGCGGTACCGTTTGAAAAATAATACATTACCTGTTAACTAGGCTAAAGATTAAATTTTATCTATGACAATAAGAATATATCTGGTGGTTACAATGTAGAAATCCGTCTTTTTGCGTTTTAATATTTAAAAAAAAAATCGTGTTTGTCGAAATAGAAGTATAATGTATAGAAATCCTACTTTCGGTTTTAAATTTAAAAAACAATAAATAAATTACTAGCTAACTAGGCTATAAATGTAATTTTATCTATGCCAATTAAAATAAAACTGGTGGTTACAAGGTAGAAATCCGTCTTTGTGCGCTTAACAACTTATAAAATAATCGCGTTTGTCGAAATGGACGTATTAATTATACGTGTAGAAATCCTACTTTCGGTTTTAAAATTAAAAAAAAAAATACTTTCTAACTAGGCTATAGATTTAATGACAATTTTGCACATTTTCAAATTGCATCTATATGTATTGATTAACATGTACTTCATTTCAAAGTGTGTAGCTTTAAGTATTAAACCAATTAAACACCAAGTTTTGCATTCTTTAAAACCAAAAGTAATAGTGATAAGTTATATGCTATGCCTTAGCCCACTTTTTTGCGCAAACAGTTATAATTCTTCTTTACAAATATGCATTACTCTTTTTTAAACTGTTTGAAGCGTGCACTTCCTCATTGACAAGTTCCTGATCAATATCAAGGTTTTACATATAGGGTACTAACTTTGTGCATACTTTAAAGCCTTGTTGTTATGTCCAAGCTATTTTATAGGTTAATGAACACGTCGTGTGTTGTGTAGCATACATACCAGATTGTAGATTTCGAAAAAAAAAATTCCCGATACAAGTGTGTACAAGCGCTGATGTCATTGCAGGGTACGGCAGGTTTTGGATTCGTGTTGCATTCTATTTCAGATAGAATTGTTCAGTCTGCGTGCTAAGATCTCTATCTTGTGACATGTTTCAAACAAAACACTAAAACCTTTGTTTTAAAGAATTTGAAAATCATTTTCAAAATACATAATTTCCCTGTTGCTGTATGTGTTCTTTAATGAATCAAGTAAACCTAACTTCCCTAAATGAGTGTTTACACCATTTTTTATCATTTCATCACGTGAACATTTGTGTGAGATACTAAACAATGCATAGCTAAAGCTTGTTCCACGGTTATGGTCTGATCTGACTGGCAGATACAATGAAAAAAAATGCTTAGCTTGGTATAGAGCACTCTGTATTTGCTCACACAAATGTAGTTTGGGCAATGACTGATTTAAATTCAAGTATCGTTTTGCATTATTATTTTCACTACCATCATGATAAGAATAAGAATTAACCATACTAAGAATCAAAATTATGACCTTTCTCTGAGTTAATGTTTGGGGGTATATAAGAATCAGTTTTCCTAACAATTTCTATACGTTTATTTGCCTGTCTTTCCATCCTAATATGTGTCTAGACTGTAACTTATATTGATGTGTAACATAGTTTTATAACAAATGTTCACCTATAAGTGTCATATGCAGGAACTACATGACTTCAAGGTAGTTAATTGTTCTCGTGTTAATAACTTAATATATTTCGTAACATGTCATTTATTAAAAAGAAAATGCTGAGAATCTGCTTCATAGAGAATTATCTCACAAATAAATGCGTGATGTGTAATCAGCTGTATCAATTAGCTGTTTGATTATTATAATGAATGTCTTAATATAAAGAAGTGAAACTCCGGTTGCTGGAGCAGTATTTAATTCTTTTATAAACAACTAGTTGGACATTTATTTAAGGCAAGTGCCCGATTGCCCAAGCAGTACAAAACAGCATAATACAACACAACATAAACACATATAAGAATAAAGCTGGGGTCAACGCCTTGGAACGGTAAATGCAAAGCATTTGGGGCTCAAACCCGTTAAAGAGCGCTTAACCTCACACTTGACCCATTAATATTCATGATACATTTAAGTGTAAATAAAATTTAACCTCATAGCATTGTAACTCAAATTAAACAATAATAAAAGAGAATTTAAACGCATTCAATATAATTACCATTTAATTACTCAATGGTAGGAAAGATACCAGAGCAACAGAGTTACAACTTTTTGAGGAACGATGAAATGAAACTACGAACAAGTGTCAACTACATCCTTCTTCATAGAAAACGATTTAAGAATATAGCGTCATGAAGTTAATATTTCAGATCATCATCGCGCAAATACAGGAAGAAGCAGCAATCAATAACGTTAATTTGTTTAAATATTTTACCATTAAATTCAACGAACACATTATCTAGAAGAAAAGTTAGTGCTGCACAAAAGTCAAGACAAGTCCAAATGATGTAATTATCTAATATCTGATTAGTAAAAAAAAGCTGTTTTAGTGTTTAAAGCTAGATATGAACACTTCCCTCTAGCAAAAGTTTTTTTCAATCAAAGAAACAAGTTTGGATTTTATTAAAGCGTGAGGAAGCGTTGTATATAGTGTAGAAAAATCATAAGTGCTTACATGATTTTTCTACACAACTTTTATTTTTTATTTTCAATTGTATCATTTTCTTTTAAGGAGTTTTGTATTGACCAAAATAGGTTAATATTACTATTTTAATAAACTGTATTACAATATTTAGCTATATGATATCTAATAACACTCAATGCAGATGTGACCCTTAAGACATGGCTCTCAAAAGTTGTAAATTAAACAATGTTTCATATATGATCATTGTCCAATAGATCTTTTGTACCGGTTGTTAATGAAAATGTATACATTCAGATACGAACTTTGTAAGTTTAAACTTGTGGAATGAGTTGTTCAAAATCGTGCCTCTGTGGCGAAACGTATCCTAGTGTACTGAGATTTACTCTGCTATAAAAGCTTACATATATCTATATAATTTTGTCATGGGTTTGGACAGTAATAAATGTACGACGGTTTATTGAATTAACTTGAATGTAAGCCATGTTTTCCAATGGCTCGTTTTGAATTCCAAGGCCCGGATTTCATGAGTAACAAGATAAAGAGCTGTTCTTTGTTGCGACATATTGTGGAGAGAAGTTGCTTTCAGTATACATTATTCCATGTATGTTGACAGTAGTATGTTGAGTTATACTATTCGAAGGGGGATGTTATTGCGTTTGTTTAGGTGTGTGATACAAATTTATCCGATGCTATTTTTCAGCCTTCTAAATAACATTCTTTTCTTCGGTCACATTCTTCGTTTCCAGGCGAGAGGTCCAATACTTATTGTCACAAATTACATAATTTGCAGCAATTATATATACAATTATGTGAGATTGTTTATCGTCATTCCACGCGAGATGGCACGAAATACCCATACTCATGCTCATACGAATATGATACGACCCTAAATGCATTCAACTTTAAGATTTGCATGCGCATAATTTGAGGTCATTCCGCTATTATTTTTAAAAGATATTATCTTTTGAAAAATAACTTATTTGCGCGTTAGATCACAGACCTTAGTGATCGTAAATTTAAATAACATTTGATATAATGACTGGTTGATAGAGTAAACTATATTTAGCAAAATATTCAACATTGATTACAAATATATCAGTTATAAGGAATGCTTGTTTCTGCTCAAATTATCAGCGTCGTATGATCCAAATGTATGAACATAAATGTGTTGTGTCCTTAAAGAGTCGACCTGCGCATATGTTCAGGACGTTCATCTTCAATGATATTTCAAACACGTTTAATTATTCATTAATTGAAGATGCAATGTTACTGTTATGCTATGATGCCACACTACTGGTCAGAAAAAAGGTCATTGTAGGTAAATTTATAATAATGCTTATCTTGCTGTTTGATATGTTTATTCCTAGTAAACTAGTTTCAGGTGCCCTACTTTAGGCAATCCGAACAAAACGGCTATGTCATGATATTTACCCCTGTCTTGAAGGTAACGCTTGTTAGATTGTGGCAAACCGCAAGTCTTGGGCATCACGTGTACTGCTTACTGTGATGTGTATATCTACACACTTATAAAATGCTAGATTAGTATTAAGGCCAACTCCCTAATGGGCCCCGTGTTTCTCTTACAGGAACACAACATAACGATAATACGATTGTCGATGTAAATGTGTATGTATGTTTATGGCAATTATACTTCAATGTAGTTACGCATACCGCTTTAAAGTGCCCCGTTAATATCAACCTTAAGGTAATTTCATTGGTTCATCATTGTTATGTGTCCATTCAGATTTATTTTTTTTAAACTTAGTTTAGTTTTCCGTGTTATCTCGTCAATCTGATTCAACATGTTTCACATAACAGATCAACACACCTTGCTAAAATGGCTGGTATTTATGTTTTAAAGCGACTGTCTTGTTGAAAAGCACCTGATTCATCGCATGAGTTGCCATGGGTTTATATTAAGTTCTTAAACACTCCCTAATCTGTGTAATTTTATCTATGTTACGTGACAATGTCACTAGATTAACATGAAATTTGAAATAAACTTAAACAACGACACAGTTCGATGTAAAATAATTAGCATAAGTCCTGCACAATACTATAATTGTTCGACCTTTCTACATCAGGAAACACTTTAACAATGTACACATTTACATAAAAGCGGTATTGAAAGGTCAGGAAAAAGTTAATTGTGATAACTTCACATTTCTTAATTGTTTGATAAGTTATATACCTCGTTCGTAGGCACACAATAAAATGTTTGAAAATGGCAAAATGTTCAGGCTGATTAAAATGTAAACATAATGTGAATACATACGAATTGATTGGTAATTGTTGTAGTTTTAGTTGGTGTAGTTGTATATTTATTAAATGAGTACGCCCTTTAAAGCAACAGTATGCTATGTGTCAATCAATTAACGTTGTTGTGTACATACTATCTTGAAAACCTTGATATTGTGCCATATATTTCAACAAATAAAGTATCATTTTTCGTAACAGAAAAACATTATTTCGAACTCGATACAAGTTTCGTTCTTTGTTTCATTATCAACTTTCCATGAACATCTCTGGTATGTTGTGATAGTATTTTGTTTTTTTGGTCAGACTCACTTTCGTTCAAACGACGCTTAATTCAATTGTTGTTTTATCACTTCACGTGAGTTATATTCGAATATTGACTACCATACATTCACGCATGATGATCATTGTGGACACAAATTTCGCTTTCTTTAATGTATCCTTTGTTCAAAAGTTAAATTCTGACAAGCGCACACTCTGTTTTAAAATATGGTATGAATGTTATAATTATTGTCTATGAACTACACTCTAGAATTGAACACAGGTATGGAAAATGTTTCTAAATTTTAATTTCAAATACAAATGCCAATGCATTCGTAGGAGAACATCACTGATTAAAGTATGTAAGTGAAGCTGCTGAAAGCGGGTATAAAGTAAATGATACCGTGCTTGGCATGGTGAGCTCACGTGTAATATACAGTTTTAGCGTTCAAAAACTATTGCGTTAAGATCATACTATCTTATAATTAACAGATATGATGATAGAATTTGTAAATATTCACGAACAATGTTTCAAACAAAGTAATAAATTACTCGCATAATACAATTGCTTTAAAAAAAAACAACAACACTGGGTCTTAAGTGCATTAAGAATACAAATATGTGTTGTTTATTTTGTTTCGGAGGCATCTAAGCTAACAAATTTAGTACACATCTTATGACAGAAATATCGTATACATTGTATATAATATTAATATTGATTGTGTCCATTTAAATATCTTGTCATATATATGGCAATTAAAATTCATTATTATCACGCATACCACAATAAAGTTTAATTTAACGATTTCCTTAACGTAATGTATAGCGTTGGTTAATCGTGAATAGAAATACTCTCCAATTTAATCGCAAACTTGTGTTGTCCTCTTAATCTTGTCAATAAGTGTCGGTATAATTGAAAAATATAAAACCCGCACAACAGGTAAACCAACTTGATAATTATGACCGATTTTAATGTTACACAATCTGCGGCCATGTCGAATAGCACAAGATTCGCCACATTCGTATACACATCTTCAACTGGAATTCGTACAAATGTTCGCGTCTGTATATGGTAATGCACAACACAACAATGAATGTTGATGGATACACACTGGATAAGTGTACACGTTACAGAATAAGATGAAATCGAAAATTGCACATAATGTAAGCGACATTGACGGACAGGTTCATAGTGCGATTATTGCAGTAAAACACATTATCCGAATGTTTTTACTTCTAACCATTGTTTAAAAAAAAATCAGTCTACTAAATCAGTTTAAGTGTTTTTTACATGTTTGGAGAACTGTATTCATTATGTAATTGTGTCATGAACATGCAGTTGTTGTAGCTGTAGATTGGTATTTCGTATATGGATAGTTACAATTCAATAGTCGTTCTTGAGGTGTACAAGTAATATTGAAATACTTTTTTTGTTGCATATAATTAACTATAACGTTTTTTATAAAGAAATATACTTGGAACTATAGGAGCATGAATATCATGATATCAATTAATATCAAGTAATCACACTCCATTAAACTTTGCTATGAAAGGTGCGATATGGTAAAACGCCTACTTAGTACGGCTACAGCTATTTACTCTTTAGTTAACTTTTGTATTTACCGCATACCAGAGAACGACTCCAAAGAATTGGCTTTGTTAAGAACAATTGCTTTGCAAATATGTACGGACAGTTTCAACCGACTCAATGATTTGTATTATGTAAAAGCACATTTCAAATATTAAGAACAAAAGCCATTCGCTATCCAATTACATTACCTGTATAACTCGACTATCGCCGGTTGCGAATTGCATTCAATCGATGTTGACAGCCCGGTTTGGATCGATGTGTATTCATAAAGGAGTAGATACTGCGCGGGTATGTTTCCTTATTTATTAATTGTTATTATATGAAACATGTGTTTAATCGGATTCTATTTATGTAAGCATTTTTATCATTTGCAGTCTTACACACTGTGATCTATAATCTGTGTAGTATGGTTATGGCTATTAACTTCCTAAGCCAAACACATTTTTGTATAAAAAGCTATTTTCAATGAATTATGTATGATTATCGATACCTTGTGTAGAGAGTGTACACTGGGACAAGATTTTTTATGCAAATAAGTTTTCGTGTGTCGGTTGGTATTCTAGAATAATATTTATAATTGCATTGTTTTATTTCATTTAATGAAAACAACGCACGTATTAGCACATATCATAGTGTAACCAACATTTACAAATATAACACATAATTACCATGGTGCATGTCAAAGTACACAAAGTAATTTATTTAATACATGGACGCACACTTATTTTAGTAATAAACCCCATTACTAAAAGCATTTCACTTGAAACACATTTTGACAACATATATCAAATAAAAGACAGTGGCATTCACTTTTAAATTACGGACAATTCCGTCTTTAAACTTAGCAAAACATCAAAACATCTGGCCGTTTCATTTCAAAACATTTACCATTCGACTTGTTTCGTCATCATGTATTGCGTTCAATTGTCAAAGCGTAGCCAATTGATTTTTCATGAATATTAACATGCTCTAGTGTTTCATGATTTTAGTTTTATGTTTGTTTGGTTAAAAGAAGCCTTAAGCACAACAACCAGTCAAGACACTATAAAGTCATGAATGTAACTGCATTCGTCATAGTATTTATTCATTTGCTTAGCATAAATATACTAGTAGTTATACTAGTGCATGTATAGTATATATTATATCATGAGCTTCTACGTATCACGTAACCGACTTGGTTCTTTTGTATTTTGTTAAGATCATTCCATCTAATTTTAAACATATTTTTTATCGTATTTAAAAAGACAGGTATTGTTATTATTACGTAATATTACCGGTAAATGTTGCAAACAAAGTGATACATGTTAAAAGCGTGTAAAGTATTTTAAAGCAGGTAATAGTCTTCGAATAAGTATATATATAATTGTGCATATGATGACTGGTTGGACAATAAAACATATACATGGCTTTGTCAATGTTTAACCGAGGAGTTGCGCAAATAGCTTTAGGACTGCAACAACAACTTGTATTCTTTAACCAGACGAATTGTATATAATATTCGCAATCTATCTGAACCAATATTATATATATATATATATAATTGTTGAATTTAATAACCGTAGAGTGTGTAAACACGGTAGCATGTGTCTACCGATGTGACGTGATTGGTGTCAATTTATCAAAATACCGCGCCATGTTAAATAACTAAAAATGGTGAGCAAGACTTTCAACCAATTCAAATAATGCATTTGTTTAAAAAGTATGTTTCTTCATGTTTCAGATAATAGTTTTTGCGAAATATCTTTAAATGCTACACTTTACAACACTTCGAATGAGATTATTACATTTATTCAACGGAAGAAGTGCAAAATCGTTCCACCATGTCTTTACTTTCAGTATGCAGAAACGCGCGTTCTGACATAGCATTGCATTGGAATTGTAATTGTAAAACTGAAGCGGCGCAAAAGAGCTTTATTTGAGTCAAATCACATTTCCGAGTTATGGAATATGGCCAGTGGCCTAATTTATTGTTGCTTAATATATGTGTTGTGACATAATAAAGAATCAATGTAACCTCTTCACTTTATGAGATATTATATTTCATTAATGTTATTTAACATTCATTTCTAAAGGTTGATAATTAAACGAAATTGAATGTCAGCATTATGGAACTAAGAAAGTTATGTTACTAGTTGATTTTGAATAAACGTAAGATAATAATTGCCATAACATATGCATTTTGGAAATACAATGTTTAATGAAACTTCATAACGGCTACAGCTAAGTTAGAAAGGCAAAGAAAGGGATATTATAATCAAAATGACAGAGCTTTAGAAATTGATAAGATATTGATGCTAAAACATTTTCAATACACTCGTATATACGGTTTATCTTAACTCACGAAGCAAATAGATTATTATTCCTTTCAATAGAATGTACATTGGGGAATGTAAATCGCAAGTGAAATTGTGGTAACAATAATATTAAATCACAGGATATGGGTAGGCGTGAGTTTCAATACACTGGAGCGAGTATAAAATCATATTGGCGATGTACATATTTTCCTTAGAAATATACGTGTAATCAAATTTTGAGTGTAACATAATATCGATGCAATCACGAGAACATATTTTTTCCTTCATGTTTCACAATGCGAATTATCATTATTAAATAATAAATATGAATTATATATTATTAAATGGTGTAGTTGTTTATTTAGTTTATATAATATATGAGCTAGTCATTTTATTCGAATATTCGAAGTGTCGTTTTCAAATAAATGTCAAATCATCAACCCCACAGTCCTAAATAAGCGATGGATATGAAAACTAAGATGTTTTAACAAAGCATACTTTATAGTGACACAGCTAGTTACGCTTTCGTTAAGCCAAAATAATTACGAAAACCAAAAGAATTACTTGACAGTATTATATTTCGTATTTTAACTTTATAAATAACAAATATGTACAGCAAGTTTTAAAAAACCCATTCATAATTGGCATTTGAAGGGATTTTTTCCAATGTACCTGTCTAAAACAACGCGATCGCAATATGACCACAATATAACTCAAAATTTAATTGGGCTCACACCATCCAGTAGTGGAAGACGGTCGGGTTATATATCGTTATGCATTCGTTAAGGAGTAGATTATGCTCAGGTATGTTTTTTTTATTTATCATGATAAAAGTAAAATGTGTTTTAAGTCACTATTTCTTAAAAAATGGAATATAAAGGTTTATACACTGAAGCACAATACTAACATTTGTTGATATCAGAATGTGTAAATTCAATTGATAACTGTCGGTTCAGTTTGATAGCTGACTCTATTTTATGACTTCTTGGTTTGTTCCGTTACCAGTAAGCAGCTATCACGCAGGTCCAAAATGACTTCAAAGTTAATCAGTTTTCGTTTGGTAACTTGCAACAACTGGTTTAATATATTGATTGTTTTTATTCAATGATTACACAGCAGATACTTTCACTATCCATAATCTTACACATAGTTGTCAATATCGTAAATCATGGCAATGGAACAACGTACACACCATCATTTATTTAATACATGGAAGCACCATTTTCACCGTAATTATCCACATGGAGCAAACGATTAACAACATAGTTACATATAAGCACATTTCATTTCACAAATGTTTACAAACAAATCCTGCTATCTACATAGAACAAAATCTCGTGAGGGTTTAACGCGTTAATCTCTGTTCTTGTCTAGAGGACTCGTTTAGCTTACAGAAGCCAATTTAGCTACTATAAAGACATGTAGGTTAGTGCCTTTCGTATAGTTAGAAAGATAAATTACTCTTGCTATGTACAATTAATGTGAAACGTAATTATAGATAAACAGCGCATGTTGTTCACATATGCACTTGATTGAATAGCGTTGTTCCCAGTTGGCTTGGTTTTTGTACGTAAACAACTAATTCATTAATTATCACTCTTTAATAATAACCAAAAATCGACAGAAGATACGACTATTTCAAAGGCCGATATTTCGTGACAGATGGCAAAATTAACTGCGATTTCAAGTTATACAGTTACCGCACATGAAACGCCCGACGTCATTCGTGATACCAAAAGTATTTCTCCCCCCTTATTACCATATTTCTTTACATATTCAAGCGATTCATATAACGACACATGTAAATGAGCTTAATATTGATTGACCAGGCTCACATATGACTTTCAATAACAATGAACTTAACGTAAGCTCGTATATCCTGTTTTAGACTGTTTTTCGTCTAGTTTAAAGTACAAACGCTTGTACGAAAACAAGCAGAACAAACATACAAACCAGTGCGGAGTTAAATAGTGGACGTCTACCTCAAACTTGGAAATAAGCATCTTCTCAAATAAAAATTGTTTTAACCAAATGTTCAATATGTTTGCGCTTGGCTCAAATGACATGTGCCATCTCAATCGTAGCAATATATCTCGGAAAGTTATTTAGGGTGAACATCATCAGCATCATACATGAAAAATCGAATGTTATTTTATAAATTCACAATCAAAATCAATGCATTTCGAAGGAGGAATTCGCCTAATCGCATATTTACTATTATTATATACTAGTATACTAGTAATGCATACGTTTCCAATAAAGACGTGGTTTACGTCACGCATTGTATAAAAGTACTTTAGGGTGAAGCTGAGTGCGTTCACTTTGAACTGGTATGTTTTGATTTTATTATATTAACGCGACATACGGATAAGCAATTGTTATGTTTTAATATTTATTAAGCATTGCAATAACAATTGTACACTAAACTTTTGTTACATTCACCACAATTATGAACCATTGAAACGATGGCATATACATGAAGATTGGGGGTTTTGTTCTGCAAATAACATTTATTTGAATGATCATTTTAAACGTTAACACCCCCATAAAAAACCACTTCACTTAGGCATTTATCATTTATTGTGTTATCTTGAAAGGCTAAGGACCAACTTTGCATTGAACACCAAATTGACTGATGTTACCACGACGCCACTGTCAGAGCCATAACTGGAATCCCATTTAATAATCTATCAAGTTGCTCAGGATCCCGCTGTTGTCCCATATTTGACCCTCAATGTTCCGAGTTTGAAGGGTTTAAGTCGCCACTCCCAGGTAGTGTTCCTTTTCATTCACGTTAATTGTACCAATGCTTCTTCAGTTCTGATTTATTGGTAAAAGCCTTTCATTACCTATTTTATAACCTTTTTCGGTGAAGCACAAATATAGTTATTTACATAAAACGTCTGTTATATCAACAATACCTACACTTTGACAATGAAAACCCCCATTAACAATCGAGTAGTAGTACTTGTGCATCCTCCTAGATAATCAACTATTAAAAAATATTTGAAGAAACCTTATTTTAATTTGTGTTTTCCAAACTGATGAGTTTATATATACCGAGTTTTTAATCCATCCATAATACGTACTCTATAACCTACGCCAGATCAATGTGTAAGAATCGAAGTGATGTGCTGCGATGCAACCGATTGAGTATTTAGAGCCAACCTCCGCGCAGAGCTTTGACTGGTTCCGAGCATAGCTCAATATCAATGTGTAAGAACCGAAGTAATGTGCTGCGATGCAACCGATTGAGTATGTAGAGCCAATCTCCGCGCAGAGCTATGATTGGTTCCGAGCATAGCTCAATATCAATGTGTAAGAATCGAAGTAATGTGCTGCGATGCAACCGATTGAGTATGTAGAGCCAACCTCCGCGCAGTGCTTTGACTGGTTCCGAGCATAGCTCAATATCAATGTGTAAGAATCGAAGTAATGTGCTGCGATGCAACCGATTGAGTATTTAGAGCCAACCTCCGCGCAGAGCTTTGACTGGTTCCGAGCATAGCTCAATATCAATGTGTAAGAATCGAAGTAATGTGCTGCGATGCAACCGATTGAGTATTTAGAGCCAATCTCCGCGCAGAGCTTTGACTGGTTCCGAGCATAGCTCAATATCAATGTGTAAGAATCAAAGTAATGTGCTGCGATGCAACCGATTGAGTATTTAGAGCCAATCTCCACGCAGAGCTATGACTGGTTCCGAGAATAGCTCAATATCAATGTGTAGGAATCGAAGTAATGTACTGCGATGCAACCGATTGAGTATTTAGAGCCAACCTCCGCACAGAGCTTTGACTGGTTCCGAGCATAGCTCAATATCAATTCACTACTATATCAATGTGTAAGAATCGAAGTAATGTGCTGCGATGCAACCGATTGAGTTTTTAGAGCCAACCTCCGCGCAGAGCTATGACTGGTTCCGAGCATAGCTCAATATCAATTCCCTACCGTAATAACCAACCACGTGATGATAGTCGAGCTAGTACAAAACTTTTCCCGTTTTAATTTCTAGTCTTATAATATAGTTAGTTTTTATTATGAATCTGCAGTTATACACTATTTTTTGAATTTAAAAGAAAATGAAACTTCTTTTCATAATATAATATTCAAATAAATGATTTTTATATATACATGTAGTTGTTGCAAATTAAAACGTATTCAATTTAATTTCCATTTAATTACTCAATGGTAATAAAGATACCAGAGCAAGAGAGTTACAACTTTTTGAGGAACGATGAAATTAAACTACGAACAAGTGTCAACTACATTCCTTCTGTAAAGAAAACGATTTAAGAATATAGCGTCATGAAGTTAATATTTCAGATCATCATCGCGCAAATACAGAAAGAAGCAGCAATAATGGGTGTAATAGATCCATATAACATAGCTTGGTTGTTTATGTGACTGCTAAAACATAAATCAAACAGGGAACGCCTGTCAGAGAGAAAACACAATCAAAATTGAACGCTTTAAACTCAATGACCTATGCATGTAGATTACAATAATGAAAGTATGAAGCGATGACGTCACAAAAATCTATGTAGGCGGAAAAAGAGAAAGAATATCGTATGACGTAATTGACAAGCGAAGACACGATGACGTGAACAAAATCCAGAGGCAGTTCTGTAACATAAAAATAAAAATATTAATGGGGCTGTACTGTAAGATTGAATTACTAATAAAACCAGCTTAGGTAATTAAATATTTAAGAATCAAATGTTAAAAATGGTAATTCCATGAATAATTCCAAATTTTAAGAGAAGAAAGATATAGTGAATAAAAAACCAACAAGCACGTGTTTTTAAGAACGTTAACATCATATCCTTTTGATAAATGAGGTTATTAAATTGAAAAGTTTAATATAAACATGTTCTGTAAAATATTTTAATTTGCGAACACGCTTCAAAACATCTCCATAAAATGATGGGTGGGAAATTCCATTAGACAAATGCCAATTTAAAGAAACGTTATATTTAGAAATTAAATCACCATACTTTGAGTGAAATTTAGCGAATTTACTTCTAAGGTTATGATACAAAAAAAACTTGTTTTAGCAATGTCTTCGTTAATATACAATTACGATCATTAACATCTTTAATACATGAACATGCTCTGGCATAACGTACCAACTGCGAAATGTAAATACCATAGGACGGACCTTTAGGGATGTTGCCATCTAAGAACGGAAAATTCACAATTTCAAAGTTCAAGTCGTCCCGTTTGTCGTATAAACTAGTTTTAATCATAATATTATCAATAGTAAGATATTGGATTGACACGATCTATTTAAGGCTAGTTCGTACGGGTAGATTTTGGGAATATATTGTTCAAAGAATGGGTTATCTAAATTAAGTATATCATCAATGTACCTATTAGTAAGGTCAAAACATTGAATTAAATCTAGTTGCTTAGTTTAAGATAATTCTAACATAAAATCGCTTTCATTACAATATAAAAAAGATCAGCTATAAGTGGCGAACAATTAGTACCAATAGGAACGCTGAGAATTTGTTTAAATATTTTTTCCATTAAATTCAACGGACAAGTTATCCAGAAGAAAAGTAAGTGCTGCACAAATGTCAAGACAAGTCCAAATAATGTAATTATCTAATATCTGATTAGTAAAAAAAGCTGTTTTAGTGTTTAAAGGTAGATATGAACACCTCTCTCTAGCAAAAGTTTTTTCAATCAAAGAAACAAGCTTGGATTCTATTAAATCGTGAGCAAGCGTAGTATATAGTGTAGAAAAATCATAAGTGCTTACTTGTGACACTTTATATTTTTTCTTTTCAATTTAATGATTCTATTCTCAGGAGTTTTTTTATTGACCAAAATTGGTTAATATTACTACTTACATAAACTTTATTAGAATATTTAGCTATATGATATCTAATAGCACTCAATGCGGATGTAAGATGCACTGATAATTGCTTGGTGGTACAAGACACATGAACAAATATGAAGAACTTTTAAAGTTATCGCAGGATCCAGAAAAGTGTGCAGGATCCACCATTTTCAGCAGTATTTCTAGTCTAATTGTTGCCATAGCAACCACAATTCTTGACATAAGAACAAAATTAAATGACGTGCATAATCTGCATATTGCCATCTGTCCATGTTTGAAGTTTAAAAAAAAAACAATATGAAAAACTTAAAATTATCGCAGGATCCAGAAAAGTGTGACAGATTGAAGGACTCACTGACTGACGGACACACAGAGCGCAAACCATAAGTCCTCTCCGGTGAAACCAGTAGGGGACAATACTCATAATATTGTAAAATCCACCCACTCCTCTCACGGTCAATTGGTTTACATAGGTAAACTTGAATATTGCGATTTTCACTAGCTTATAAATAGGGATGGCATCGAATACCTATATCGCAAATACATTCAATCGGATATTCGAATATTCGCATAAAACGACTGAATTGATTTTACCTTGCTATGTGTTAACTTCCATTGTTTTGTAAGTTATATCCGTTTGCTTAATCGAGGCTGTTTATTGATGTTGCTATCGAATTATTGTATCGCTGTCGGCTAATACTATGACCGATACTGTAATCGGGCACAAATAGAAGGAAAAACATCATTATAAACAAGTGAAACTCCAGCTGCTGGAGCAGTATTGAATTCTCATTATACACAATTAGTTGGTCCTTTATTTGCAAGGCAAGTGACCAATTGCCAAAACAGAACAAAACAGCACAAAACAGCACAATACAAAACAACATACATAACACATAAATGAATAAAGCTGGGGTCACCGCCTTGGAACGGTCAATGCAAAGCATTGGGGGTTTAGACCGGTTTTAAAGCGCTCAACGTCACACTTGGCCCATCAATTTTCATGACACATTCAAGTGTAAATAAAATTTAACTTCATAGAATTGTAACTCAAATTAAACAATAATAAAAGGGAATTTTAACACATTCCATTTAATTACCATTTAATTACTCAATGGTAGGAAAGAGACCAGAGCAACAGAGCTACAACTTTTTGAGGAACGATGAAATGAAACTACGAACAAGTATCAACTACATTCCTTATTTATAGAAAAAGATTTAGGAATATAGCATCACAAAGTTAATAATTCAGATTATCATCGCGCAAATACAGGAAGAAGCAGCAATAATGGGTGTAAAAGTTCCATATTACATTGCTTGGTTGTATATGTGACTGCAAAAAAATCAAACGAGAAACGCCTATCAGAGAGAAAATAAAATGAAAATTGAAAGCTATAAACCCAATGACCTATGCATGTAGATTACAACTGTGAAAGTTGGTCGTATGAATTCTTCAGGGGTGTATACATGTCATGTCATAGAATTTTATTTTTATTTGAATTTTTTTTAAAGTCACGATAGCATGTACGTTTATATAAAGAAACATATCAATAAAGCATACAAAGTACACCAACGATTGAAGAACAAATATAACGAAAAACATCATGTCATAGAATTTAAATTTTATTTGAATTTTTAAAATAACGATATCATGTACGTTTATAAATATAAACATATCAAAGTCATGCAAAGTCCTTTCGGTAGTGAAAGCGACTTTTTAAAGCGATGTATGCTTCATTGTCGTCCTGGTTCAAGGTCACATAGTTCTTGTTGAGGAAAATTATCTTGTCCACAAGATCACAGGTTAGTCTGTTCCTCAACTTGTTGACTATCAGTCATTGAAGTTATAAATGTAATAAGATCAACAAACTCGTACACATATATATAATTTTTGTCTCTTGAGTCGATAATAACGATAAATGTAGAATCTTGACAAACAGTACATTATACAAATGTATATTCTGTAACAGGTGGTGTATTGCTACAACATAAGATCCTGCCCGGTATATAATATTGACTTACTATGTGCACCTTCAGATTAAGATTTAAGACCGGGACATGGATTGGAGGCTGTATTCAAATGAATTAACACTATCTACATAAATAAAAATAAGGACATTGTTTGTATTGCAAGTTAAACGTTTCGAGTTTATTCATACGCTCATCAGTTTTGAAAATTGCTGAACAAGAATAATATATATATCAGCGGTTGTATGGGGTTACGGTGTGTTGTAAGAATCATGAACGACCGCAATAAAACAGATATAATTTAAATTCATTGTCATATAATGTACAATTGTAACATGTAAAACAATTGTTTGTAAAAAATAAAAATAAAACATTTAATGTACACTTGGTTAACCCTGAGTACACCTTGATACAATATGAAATAGTACTTTTATAAAATATTAAGTAACCTTTGTATGTTTACCAACAACAACATTACTGTTATACTCATTAAAGCTAAAATTTGACATTGGGAAAAGGGACAAGTAAAAATCACTAATATTTTGGTTTCGAGCGACCTTCTTCTTTAATAATCTATAAGTAATGCTTGTTCAATCCTTGGTTATAAGTTATTTAATATCAGTTTTGTAAACATGCTCATCAAATTTTGATGTATTGACACAATATAAGTTAAGTCATACAAATTACTTATTATATAGATATTGCGTACAATAATTGGGACAAAAAATCGGATACGTTTGGTTCAATGCAGTCTATTGATTATTTAAAGAATCAAGCGAGCCGTGAAAATCACCTCATTCCTTTCGCAAGGTAGAAAGGAAGGAATTATTTATATCTGTCGTGTATCGTTCGTGAAATAGACTGTTATTAAAAGCAATATTTTGATAAGTTTGATTAACGATAGACAAGTAACTCCATTTACGAAATGTCATGACAAACCATAAACACAACACTAAGCTGGCATATCATATTGGGGTCAGGTATCTACATAAAGCCGCTGACAGC
>NC_068363.1:28431590-28584090 GCF_020536995.1 Dreissena polymorpha
GTTTTTAACAGATTGCACAGTTAACCCACGCATATTTCTTCAAGGTGAGGCAGGGTCTGGCAAATCAACATTCTTAGCAAAATTGACCCTGGACTGGTGTGAAGGTTTTCATAGTTCTAGTACATCGGATAACAGCGCACATATCTTTGCTGATTTAGACGCACTGCAATGCTATGAATTCGTTTTTCATATTACATTAAGAAATTCTGTAAACCTATGTGACGTATATACTATGATTAAAGAACAAATAATAGACTCGATCTACTCCCCAAAAGATCGTGAGAAAGCGTACGAACTAGTGAGTGAGATCATGAAACATCAACGTTGCTTGGTACTACTTGATGGTCTAGATGAGTGGACAGGACCTGGGGATCAGCACAACCTACCGACATTGGTAGTAAATCACAACAAATGTGTGATGCTAATTACAACACGGCCTTGGAAATTGGCTGAAGGTAAAGTTAAGCATTCGGACATCGACGCATTGGTTCAACTGGATGGAATAAAGGAACCGTTGGAGCTAAGCAAAATTATACTAAGCCGCTTAGTAGATAAGGAAGAACTTAAAATAAAATACACAGCATTTACTCTTTACGTAAAGAAACAGAAGCTCGAAGAGTTACTGTCGTCACCAATGATGCTCTCTGCAATTGTATGTGCATATGCAGACGGAAAAGAACTCAAAGGCTCTAAGTGTGAAATATACATCCTCTTAGTGGAAAGTCTTTTTAAGAAAGTCAATAGTAATAAGTGTACATTTCAACAGCCGCCCATTGCGTTATTAACATGGACTGAACACATACAGCCAAATATGGAAAAACTGAATCGTCTTGCTGAAATGGCCTTTCATTTGTTGTTTGTAAATGAAAGGGAAAATGCAATAGTGTTTAGCATTACAGAATTAAAGAAATTCAAGATTGATGAAATCAAGGACTTTGCATTAAAATCCGGAATTTTATCGGCGCAACGAACTGCATCTGCACTGCGATCATCGTCATCATTTATGTTTATCCACTTAAGCATGCAGGAATTCCTAGCTGCTTATCATATCGCCCGCAATGCAAATCTTATTGATGTTATTATTTCTATCTACCTCAACCGTCACCCGAAAGCCTTTCTCGACATATCACAGGTGTTTATATTCCTGTGTGGACTGGATGTATGGTGCGCGGAAAAGCTGTCAAGGATGATGCATGAACGACATGCTTTAGATACGAACTCAAACAATCACAACATGTGTGATAGAATCGTACTGGCAGGATATAGAGAAGCTAATGCAAACGGATATTCCGACATTTCCCTTAAACTTAGTCACTTCTACTTCGATAACAACAATATCATTGACCTTCATAAGATTTGGGAAAATAACGCGGCTAATGCCATTGAGTTGAACGTTTACATCGATGACAGGAAACCCTTAGAAAACCAACGAATTTCACCTGGAAATGACGAGTGTGCATCTCAGATTACATTTGACCTTCATTCGTGCCTGGAGCTGACACATTTATGGCTACATGGACGTTGCATATTGGAAAAAGGTAAATATACAATAAGGTTCTTTTGTCAAATGTGTTTTCGTTATGTTTAAGGCAAAGGTAATGCTTTATTTTTGTATAGATCGCATTCCGATAAAATGTTTCCCGATTTTGCGGAAATAGCGGATACATATAAAAAGAACGTGCATTTTAGTTATTTTATACAGCACAAGGCTTACAAAATATTCATTTTTAAACATATGTGAACATGCAGTCATTCATAAAAAATATCAGAGAAACAAACCAATTAGTTTATCACAGTGATGTGGTGTTTCCTTTTATTTTATTTGAGAGACTGACGCTTTTTGATTCGTATAGTTTTATACCAGAAAAATCACACAAATAAAATATTTTAAGCATCATTACGCTATTATTGTATTCCAATAGCCGTCAATGACATATTACACTAGTAAACCTTAATGACGAATCCTCTTTCTCGAATTATAATAATGTTTTGTTTCGAATTTGTTTTTCCTATTGTGTGGTAATTTTTATGAAAGCAATTACTTTGAATATACAATTAATGATTCCCAAGTTAATGACCGGCTTAGACGAATGCTTCCACAGTATTTAGTGCACTATTTTAGTGCATGCTACCTTTTTATGTTTGCAGACCTAAAATGATTATAGTTTTAGTTTGTGATGAACAAACATTTCTCTAAAAATAAGATTACGAAAATAACAAAAACTTAAAACGCCTCAGGTACATTTGTGTTTATTTTACCTGAGCACACTAATTTTTCACAATGTTGTATCGACCGAATCCAAAACTATGTCTTTTCAGGTCACTAGACTACTCTGTAAAATTAAAGAACAAATTTATTTACATTATATAAGTCGCATTAATGTTCATTCTTTATGAAGATTTGTCAAAACATTAGTTTTAATAATATTTCTGTTCAGTTTAAAACTTATTCGTCTGTTAAACAATTATGCCGCGGTGCAGTTGTAGTTATACGATTATATTACAACCATGTTAACACTTTATATGTCACAATTTTAGTCAAAGGTTAATGACACTTGGTCGGAATATGTGTTGTTATGATACAGTGTGCAAGATCGCGTGACTTTGTTGGGATCACACAAAATTAAACGTTTATGGATATAAGCTCACCGGTACAGTTTTAAACAAAACTTAAAAAATATACCAAAATGGCCAAATATGTGAAGTGTACCGAATGTATGTACATGGTTATGATGCACGCAACGTGACATTTAGACACCGATTTCAGACGTATTCAAGGATTTATACTTTTATCCTTAGATATCAGCACAAAATGCACGAATTATTTTTATGAACTCTGGATTTTTGCAAATGTATTCGATTAACGTGATCTATTTGCAAAGTGAGAAGGTCTTAACGGTGTGTTTACATTCCGTCCAACCCGTGTTTAAACCACTGTAAACCTCGTTCCGTATTGCAAAATGGTGCTTGTCTGATAGAAAAACAATGCAGCTAGGGGCAGTTTCATTATATGACTATTGTAAAAGTTTGCTAGCCTTTTAGAAGGCACATTTTAAGTCCAATCTCTTTGAACTTACTCAGAACATTTGATTATTTGATGTCTCGGCCAAGTTTGCAAATGGTTCTGGTCTGTTAAAAACCATAGCCGCCAGTCTTCCTTTAATGGCTATAGTAAAACCTTGTCAATTGTATAGAATTCAAATGTTTAGTCAAATCTTCATAAAAAGCAATCAGAATAACTTCTTATGATAACTCGGCAATGTTTGAAATTGTTTCGATTCGTTGATAAACGTGGCCGCCGGTGAATTGTGCCGGTTTCCTTTTACGGATATAATGAACGTGTGTTTAAATTCTAGATGATACAATTTCAATGCATTCATGGCACTTGGTAAACAAATTTGATGTCATGATACCTTTGCCGAATTCTAAAATGACTCTGGTCCGTTGAAAATCTTGGCCGCCAATGGGCGGGTAGTTTTCTTTATATGGCTGTTAGGAAACCGGTTTAACGATCTATGGTACAAGTTTAGTCGAATCTTCACGCAAGTTTGTAATACTATTTGTTTAAATGATTTCTCAGCTGAGATAAAAAAAATAGTTCAATCCGTTCAGAAAAACGGCCTCCATGTGGCTAGGAAGTTCTCCTTATATAGCCATTACGAAACCTTTTTTAACACTTTAGGGTCATTTTCGTAATAACACCGTCATCATCATGAAATTTGCTCTGATAATGATATGTTATGATAGCTAGACGGATTGAGAACATCGTTCTGGTGCGTTGAAAAGAAGGGGAAATGTAATTTGTTCCAAAATGCATATTTGATTGAAAGAGTGTTTACGCTATAGACGCCTTATTTTAGAGCAATCTTTATAACACCTGGGGCCGTTTCTGGTACAATGCGTAACTTTACGGACGAAAATGTACGTACGTATAAAGTTACGTACGCTTTTCTGAATGCGTAAGTGCGTTTCTATAACCCGAACGTAGCGTAAAACTTAGTTGCTATGTTTGAATAATCTCTAAACAGAAGACTGGTGATTGCGCGGACCTTATAGAGAACATTTGAAGAAATTCATAAAGTAGATTTAATTTGCTTTGTCTAACAAACTTTCGGTAGACTAAATATTTATACATTTATCCTTAAAAAGTACCTTATAAAGAGCAAAGTTCTTTCCCTTGTTTGCGAAATTGCGATGAAAAAAGGGGTCAACTGTACAAAAAGTTCAATCTCTTGATTCTTTTAAAATTAAGTGTGGCCATTCTTTGTTGTGCTGGATAGTGGATATGCTCTTTGTTAAAACAGAAGAGATGATTCTTACTGAAGCAAATCTTTTACGAGTTAGTCAGATATATTTCAAACTGGAATTGCTGGAGCAAACTGGGAAAAAAAATGGATGAATAATACTGTGAAGACATGTGTATTGTAGCTTACAAATCTGAATTTACAGAAACATAATCAAGGAGTTTCCTGACAGGAATTCAATTTACTGGAAGGGTATCTTTGATTATGTTTAGTGCGTCACTGAATTACAAAAGGAATGTCCTTTAATGAGAAGAACATCAGCAATGGCCTCTGTAAAGAAGGTAGTTTTTTTTAAATTTCATTTACTGATCAATGATAATGTACAGTAGTACAGTATGGTTTTAGAAATATTAACAAACTCTGTAGATTGTTTTCACTTGTTGCACTTCTAGATAATTTTATAAAAACAACAACAGATTTTTACTCATAAATTCATTTAAAATGAGAATCTTTTTTCTGTGATAAATTAACATTGTCCATGAATGCTTCTATTAATTTGAGACAATAGGCATTTTCAATTATCATGAAGTATGCTTCTTCACATATATAAGTATATTATATTTTTTGTTCAATATTTAAAAAAAGCATGGATTGGTAAAATATATGTCAGGGTATGTACCAGATGTGATTAGTTCTAAATACAAAATTTGAGAAATTGGGATCCATCCTGGGTCATTGGTATGGGGTAATTGGTATGACAAGCGGGCACTTGTGTAAACCTGAATCACTTTACATGCTTTACCAACACAATGACTGAAATAATTGTGAAAAAGTTCAGTCACTCATAATATACTTAACATAATGCCATTCACTAATGGAAACTGATGCATTAATTTAAATTCATGGAAAAGTTTTACACATCTGGCTTAATGTACATATGAACAAAACACAGGGAGAAAGCAAACCATTTTTTTAAATGTTCCTATTTTTATGAAGTTAAATTTTACTGGTTGAATCATGTCAGGATGACACAATTTATTCTTGCAAGGTTCTAATAATTATGCTATTAAAAATATGTGCCCATATACATGATATTAAATTTCCATTATATTTAAAAAAAATCAGTAAAAATTGTGCTATTCAATTGTTTTTTCATGTGTTTGGGAAAGATACATAATAATGAGAATATGTTAAATCTGTTGGTTTTTTCAGTTTAAATCTTTAAAAACACATACACTGATAGCATACATTTCCGCAAAAAGCTTTATTTAGTGCAAAACAAACAACTTCTTTTGAATTTATATTGTCTAATAAGTTATGTTCTGGACAAATAACTTAATGTGAATATTATGCATAACTATGGTGTTAAAAGTGAAGAAACAAAAATGGTATTATTTAAATTATTTGATTGCAATAGTAGTAAATGCTCTACACAACACAAACATTGTCTATTTTATGTTTCTTATTTATTTGTACAAGTTAATGGATTTAAAACATTAACAAAATACATTTACTTATAATAATAAGGACAGTAAACCATATTCTAATATTTCCCATAAAAAAATGGTATAAAATAACTGAATGTAAAAAAAGAGAAAATTCGCAGCATTGCTTTTCACAATATAAGATAAAATAAAGTGGGTTTTGCAATGTTTACAGCATTATTATAGAACTTTAAATGGTATAAATGGACATTACAGTATGTACAAAAACAACACAGTAGAAAGAAAGAAATGTGTTCAAAGATATTGGGGAAAAAATTGATTGTTGATAGTGTTTTGTCAATCTGTGTGACCACCTATAAAGAAAAAAAAATTCTAAATAACTTCTTATGACATAACAATTTTATTTGAACATATCAATCAAACTGCATTTAATGTGTGCATATGGTTTATAGGAAACTAAAAAATAATCTTAAAATTAGTAATTAAATATTTCAGACAGTAAACATTAACAATGACCTTAGTTAAAATTTGACACTTCTTCTTCATGGCAACTGCATTTATAATAATAAAATTAAAGATTTTGAATGTTGATTATACCAAAACAAAATTAAATGTTTTTGTATTGTCCCCATGGTTTGTGTTCTAAAATTTCTTTGTAAAAAAACCTAAAAACTCAGAAAAAATGATTGTTAAGCATACAGCAACAACAAAGTTTTGCCATCAATATGATATTTATATGATTGATTACCGATGAAATCTGATAATAAACAAAAGCACCGCATATCTGGTGCCACGCTGGGCTGTGAAAGCTTGTCAGAATTTTATATTTTTGTAGAGGACACAGTGACATTGACCTATAACCTAGTGACCCAAAATGGATGTGGCGTTTAGAACTCATCAAAGTGCATCTACATATGAAGTTTAAAAGTTGAAGGTGGAAGCACTTTGATTTTAGCGCCAAATATTAAGGTTTTAGCACATTGCCTACGGGCGGACGTTGGACAACTAGCTAGCTATGACAATAGCTTGGGTTTTCTCTCTCTAAAAACAGCCTCGCTAACAATACAACTTTGATCATCTTACAACTGTTACTTACCAAAAACAAATCTCATTGGTTTTAAAGTCATAGTGTTTTGACAGTTTTTGTGTAAAATGACATATTTGGTACATTCAAAGACCTATAGATAACACAGATTGGAAACTTCGCGCCTTATCGGGCTATCTCTCGGCGGGGTCACGTGTTCGAGAAACCGATAAGTACACTGAGGATCAGCAGACGATTTATCCATGAATCAATCGGAGTAGTCCGGAGATAGCCGGTGTATCACGATTGCGATAAGATAGCGACGCGTCAGTAGCAACGGCTACGATTATCGAGCTAAGTTATGCGAAAATGTTACGGCGCTATGAAAGGCGGCTGTAACTTGGTCAATAATGATCCGATTTTTATAAAATAAAGTTTCATAGAAACATGAGTATTATGTTTTTTTTAATAAAATCTCGATTTTATTTACCTACAATAAGAATTTATAATGCCGCGATCGTTGAAGAAATAGCGCTAAGAACTTCCAAATCGCGGCGAGAATGCTGTTGAATAGTTTATTTAAAAGGCTTGTGCTGATAAAATATTCTTGTATAATTTGGTATTTCAAACAGTTAAAACCTTATAAAATATTATTATTTCAAAACGGATATATGTATGTGGACACATAGATCTAGGTCTCTGATTAAAACAACATTACAGTATAATAAATGCTATGATCGTTCGATCGAAAAACGGTTTCAGTTAGACTTATTTCAATATTGATTGTGTAGATTTTTTCAATTGTTTAATTCTCTGTTTATTTAGATCTTATTCATGAGTTACAGGTTATTAAAATTTTGTTTGTAATCCAGTTTTTTTTCTTTTGGTAATTAAATTAAGCTTTCAGTGTCGTGGGCTAGGATTTCGCGAAAAGAAAAAAACAACAACATTTCACGCGCGTGTTAATCGTCGGATCAATTAGCGAACTGAAGAAGATCCTTTGTGTGTTTTTTCTTTATTCTTGAGAATTAATTAAAAGAAGGGATCCTAACTTCAATTATCAGTTTGCGTTGTTGATTGATTTTAATTGTGTGATCAGTGGCCGCGGCCGGCGAATTATAGTCATCTCACAGCTTTTGTTTGTGCTTTAATAGTAATCTCACAGCTATCTGTTAAAATATGTTTGTATATTAACTTGCATGTGTAACATTGACAGGAAAACTGGTAATACTAATAAAAGATATTAAATGAGAATTTAAACCCATACATTGTACTTTCATCTTGTTTTTTTATTCATACCAAGATAAACATATTACCCAGAACAAAAAACGTATTTCTTCGATTTGAGGTGAATAATGACGAAGTTTTTCACAATGAACCAAAGCATCTTTGACGACGTGTGTGTATAATAGGGTTAAAATTGTGCCATCTTTGTACAAGGCCAAAATCCTTTAAAATGAACATTTTCCTCCAGTTTAGTTCATTCATATCTAGATTAACATATCACCAAGCATAAAAATTTGACTTAATCTATTTGGGATGAAAAATGAAAAAGTTTATCAAAAAGAACAAAAACACGTTTGACAGCAATCTTGTACAACAGAAGAAAAGATCTTAAAATTGTACCAACATTGTATAAGGCCAAATACTTTAAATTGATTATTTTCTTCTGGTTTGTTTAAATCTATACTTAGATTAACATCTTGCCAAGCATAAAAATCTTACTTCAACAATATGGGATGAGAACTAGAAAAGTTTGTCAAAAAGAAACAAACCACTGAATGAAAAATGATTGAATGGAATAACAGAATAAAATAGTACAAATTGTACAAAGGCAAAATCCTTTAAAATACCTTATTTTCGTCTACTTTGTATAAATCATACATAGATTAACATCTCACCTAGCATAAAAATCTTACGTTATCAATATGTGATGCTTCATGAAGATGTGTAAAAAAAATGCTTCGGGCCATTCAAATTTTCAAAAAATATCGAAAATGAACGAATCCAGTGTTCTCTTTCAAATTCCGATAAATTGATAATTAATTAGAATAACAACTACCAAAACCTAAAGAATTATCAACACAGAAAATAAATACTTATTTTTATTCACACACAAAATATTCAATATGTCTTTTTTCGGCGACCGACTTTGCTCACTACGCGAAGTTCGTAACGTTGCGCTTTCAGACATTCATTGCTCTGCAAACTGACAACCGAGCGCTAAAAACACTAATTAACACATTAAGATTGTTAATAACAATATCAATATAATATAAACTACCAGATCATGCTCAGAATACCCTACGACAACAAATATTAACGACTAATTACGAAGAATAATTGATTGCTTTATAACAAAATGGCCGACAGTAGCTGGAACAGGGAAGAATCTACAGGTACACCGGCATCTCCAAAATCAATGTCACGTGACCCGCGTCCGCCGTTAGATATTATCGCATATCGCTATCGCGAAGAGGAGAGTTTCCAATCTGTGTTATCTATAGGTCTTTGGTACATTTCAATACGTGTTTTCAGTAAATTTACTTTAACAGTGAAAACTTTTCAAACCTACTTTAAAATTAGCCATTACTAATATTCAGATAACTTAAGTTTTAGTTGTTACAATAACCATTGCGCAAAGTTAGCCAAGTGTGTGAGCCTTGACCTTTACTTCTAGTTAATAATTGCAGCGCTTAAACAACTGAAGCTTGATTGGTCATTATTGGCCCCGTACTACTTAAAAGTACCCAGGGTACTCTTAAGTACACTTCAATGTACCCATGGTACAGAGTTTTATTCCTGCCTAAAATCTGATGTCATCAAACGCACTTCCGAATACGAAACAAAATCCTCTTTTAATAAAACCTAACTCAATATGCTTTTTTGTGCACGAGTTTCGATAATATCATCGCGGAGGCCATTTCACAGAATGTAAACAGAAACATTATTAATTTGAAAAAAGAACCAACAACAGCAGATTTAGCCTGGGTATGTTTAAGTATATTTTCCGTACCCAGGGTATAGTGTAGCATACATAAGAGTACCCAGGGAACTTTCAAGTTGTACCAGAGCTGACAAAGACCAATCTAACTCAACTGAGCTAACATGTCGACAGGTTGTATCTCACAGTCTCTACAGAATATTTTATTTTACGCAGTTTTGACAAAATGATATATGCATTATATTATTTCCAAAGAAATGGATCTTGATGCAGAAATTCTGCATAAACTGTATAAATGTGCCGGTTTCAACAATAAAGTGACAACCGCATTCACATTTATAAGAAGCGCTGTTGACATATCAATAAAAATTGTATACAGTAATCTACGTTTTTGTAAACAGTTGCATTTATAGTATACTGCTGTGTCAATGAATGACAATTATACAGTAATCTGCAGACATTCCCAAAAGTGTCGGACCGTCGAACCTGACCGACGTTTTAAAGACAGGTCCGATTGAAATTGTTATGTTGCCGGTCCGAATGTCCGGGAAATAATTCAAGAAGAAAAGTTGATATATTTTTATAGAATTCGTTCCAGTGTGCGATCATTTGAGAACAAATACTCCTGGGCATTCCGAAAATTTTCGCTTGGTACCAATTTAGTCCGGTCTTTTATTTATCGATTTCTAATTGGTTAGCGGCTGGCAAAGAATGAACGGTAACTGACGAAACCTCTTCGTTACTTTGCGAAAAATCTTACGATTATGCTTAATGCAGCTAATGTCCGCCATCTTGAAATTTTAAGTGATCGATTTATAGCAATGTTAAGCACTGCAGTAGCATATTGTAAAGCAATATGTTAACCGCATTATATATTGATTACATATTTGCTAGGTTACTGGTTACTCGTTTACATTTTCTACATTCAAACGATATGTATAAAGCACATTTTATTATATGTACAAAACATGTACATGTTTTCGGACTGTCGTATTCGGATACAGTATGATTCGTCAATTTTAATTTATTTTCGACGTTCTTGATAACATTTTTATAGAATGACTATACACATGCGGTGATACGGATGGTATGGTTGATAATATTTCGCATTGTAATCACCAGAAATTGCAACTAGAAATACTACATAAAAAAGTACAATAAGCTAGGTCACGGGGTGTCCCCAATAGGGACTCGGCCCTTAATCCCCGTTGGGGTCCTGCGGTCCCAGACACCTATATGTTTGTACATTGATATTTCGGTCCTATGAATCCCAGTCCGGTCCTGCAAGTTATCTAAGACTACCGGACTGGATGTCCCGTTGACTTAAAATACTTTTGGGAATGTCTAAATCAGAGCTAAAATTAATTGAATTAATATTAGCACAGACTACTGTATAATTGTCATTCATTGACACAGCAGTATAATATAAATGCAACTATTTACAAAAACGAAGATTATACAATTCTAATACATAATTCTTACAGAAAAAGCATACTTTTACCCATGTTTACAATGAATCAATTCTATCACTCAGCAAACGTCACATTCGTTGAGTTCAACTTGGCGTCTTGTGATGGATAAAGCCTTGTTCAATACGAAAGTTGAATGAATTGTCAAAAGGAAAATCGAACAAATCATAACAACAATCGATTCGAACATGTAAAATTTCCTCTTTTAGTAGAACTCCAATCCACAATCGTACTCAATAGATCATGCACAATCAACGCAGGATTTCCGTTACAGTATCTTCCCATGCCCTACAGAGATCTTAACATAGATAAAGGTTTAAATTAACTAAAATGATGTTGCGCTCGTAGATTTCGTAGTCTACGTTCGGTTCTCCGAAATATCGGTGCATACGCCGCCATATTTATGCTAAATTACTGAGTTACGTGAGCCTTTGAGCACACGTAACATTACGTGCAAAAATACGGTAAACGTAACTTTACGAAGTTTATAGAAACGCTACTTACTGAACATTTTGCACTTACGCATGATTTTTGAACGTACGAAATTTTAAGAAACGGTCCCCTGGTTAAGACATTGTTGTAATAATTGTTCGAATATTTATTTAATGTGGGCGGCTCGTAAGGAAACATGTCAGCACGGTGGTTTGGCAGTTTTTATAGTATGGCTATAGTGAAACCGCCTCAACACTAGAAGTCGCATTTTAGTCCAATTATCATAAAGCTTGACTAGAATATTTTGTGTTATGATGTATCGGCTTAATAAAAACAAAGTGTTCCGGTGACCTGAAAAATGAATTCATTAAGAGGCGGGCAGGTTCCCTTAAATTAACTTAGTGAAACCATGGTACCGCTCTTGTGGCCATACCTTATGTTAAGCCTTTATTAAACTCTGTCAGAACATATCTTCTAATGATATCTTAGCTTAGTTGATATATTTCCGGATCTTTAACACGAATGGCCGACTGAAGGTTGAGTATTTTCCCTCATATGACTGTAGTGATAAATTATCGATGCTCAAGCCGATTTGTTTTTCAAATTACATGACATTCGGTCAGAACATACGTTCTTATGACAGCTGAGTTCGAAACTTGTTCGGGATTGTTGAAAAACTAGAAAAACTTGACCGCCACTCTTCATTACACTTATTCAGAACATTTTGAGAAGTAAGAGCTAAACAGCTCAAAGTGTCAGTGGAACAATGCAAGCATTATGCCTAATAACATTAAGTTTTATTGCTGTTAATCTTCTCAAATTGCACCGTTTACGTTGTATTTTGACAAAAAATAATATGTTTGAAAACGTGTCGGGATTTTTGTAATTTGAAATGTCATATTCTTTATACTCGGCATTAAAATCGAAATAGTTCCAACGTGATTTTAAAACTAATTTAAATAATCAATGTACCGTTTTAATTTGAAATCAAATTCTTCATTTTCTAACGATAATGTTTCGTATTTTCAGTATGAGTCTCCGATGTTTGTGTTATTTCGCTGACGCATTTATATAATTCATTCATTTTTTATTCTGTGACCGAAACTAGAAAATGCTCTTGTTGTCAAACAGTGCATGTCGATGTATGGTGATATCTTACACATGTCTTATATACTTAATAACACAATTCAACGTGTAACTACTTGGTTGTTTTTATTTCTTATGTTTTGCTATTTGCATATGGTATTCTTTACTTAATGACTATTCTTAACAAACTAATATCTACGCTTTATATTATTTCTTAAAATCCAGCTCAGAAGCCATAATAAATGTTTCAACAAAAATAGTGTTATGCCGGAAACTCTCGAGAAGTTTACCGTCAAAGGGAAATTTCACAATAACAATAAATTATAAAGATCCACAAGGTTTAAACTCATTTGTTAGCTATATAATTCAACTTCACTTCAGCAAAAAATAATTGAAACATACAAATAAATGTTATTGACATTAAACCATTTATGCCTAGCGTCAAGAAAAAATGCCTTGCCAAACAGCGTACACCAAGATGAGACGCCGCATGATGCGGCGTCTCATCTAGGTCTGCGCTGTTTGTTTAAAGGAATTTCTGTAAAAAAATATTCTTTATATAGAAATACATATAATAGACATCCCTAATTTTGGAAATAAATTAATCCAATTTAGAAGGATGGTAGAGTCCACTAGGCATAAATGGGTTAAATACTAAAGTGAGCTAACAAAACGTTTGCAAACACTTGTCTATTACCCTACAGAACGAAGCATTGTTAATGCAAATTAGCAGATTTGCAACCTTATTGCACTTTGTAGATATGTTCAATTGTTGGCATTTAATTATAACAATCTTATCTCGTTGCAGTAATTTTGATTTGTATGGCAGTAGGAACGGTATACTCTGTACGGGAGATAACCGATGCGAGGTGTTTGGTTATACAAGCTGTCTGGGTTGTCATTTATTTATGCATGTAGATAAGGGAGTGTATCTAAATAGTATATTTTCAATAGTTGATAGAACATTGCCATTGTTAGTTTACAACCTACGGTATATTCATTGTGGATTATATATTGATTTAAAAGATTCATTTATACCAGCATGCATATGACTAGTAATGTGGAACACAACATAGTATGAATATAACACTCATACAAACGTATTGTAAACGTGTTTGCAATTTGGGAATAATTTACGTGAACCATTCGAAAAAATAAAACTTATAGTATTGAATATTTTAAGCTAAACAACACTACAATAATACTTCTGATTTATATGTATTATGACGGGATGCGTTCTGAAACTAAAACATTGTTTTTGTTTTAATTATTCAATATTGAACAAATTCAACCACATTTACTATGTATAAGAATTGCTAAAACTTCATTATTTTTTCAGATTCTGCCAGTGTGGGTATATTTCCGGTCTGCATTATTCTAAATATTGCCGATCCAACCCAGTGCACAGAGCTTCCACCTGTACTTCCCTCCATCGAAAACATTGACTTGACCCGTGTCACATGTTCCTGTACCTGGCTACGCAGTCTGCTTAGCATGATGCTGACACGTAATTGTAATATGAGATGTAGGCTGTTTTACTGTCACTTAACTGCGTGTGGAGAGGGCGAAGTCAACGCATCATACACGACTGGATACATAGGTTTCCTTTTTTTTATCACTGGACGCATACGGTTAGATGTATATCCAAACAAAAGCATATCAATAAGCCTAGATGATGATACCGGTCTGTGGGAGATTCTGCATGGTCTGAGTATTAAGAGTCTGAGTCTGGGTGGTTTAATTGACAGTGGTTGTAGAGTGAATCATGAAAAGTCGTTCTCACAGACGATAGCATCGCTCTCAAAGCTGGAAACACTAGATATTAACATGGATGAATTGACTCCTTGTGTGTGGGAGGCTCTCCGTGGTCTGAATATCAAGAGTCTGACTCTGAGCAGTAAGGAGTGGGGAGAGTGGCATGCAGAGTCGTTGACTCAGTCGCTATCATCGCTCAAGAGGCTGGAAACACTTGGAATTGGTATGTCTCAAGACAGTCCTGGTCTGTGGAAGGCTCTCCATGGTCTGAATATCAAGAGTTTGAGTCTGAGTTGCGTGCGTAAATCTTCCGGTATTGATGTGAAGCATGCGGAAACGTTTTCTCAGTCGCTATCATCACTCACACAGCTGGAAACATTAACACTACATGTCCATACATACATCGCACTACAGGTACCTCAATCATTGAAGTATTTAAATATCTACTCTGACACAATGCTACCATCCAAAGTGCGCGAACTGGTGGACTCACTGGCTATATATACTCATTCAATTGGGATTAAGCTAGAATTTGGTTGTGCTTCTAGTATTGATCCCCCAGAACGAATCCCAGTTCAGGAATACATTACAATTCAACAGGAACTTGCTGCACGGAAGAATGTTGCAATGAAACGATTCCGAATATATGAATGGCCTGATTCTGCCGGTTATGCCATGTCTGTACGTGACATTGGTGATGTTGATGACGCTGATAGCGATATCCTTGAAGATGATGTTTATAAAAGATTTGCTAAATATATTGATCGTTACAAAATCAATCGAATTTCAATACTCATTGAGATAAGTCGAGTCTCAATATCTTGAATTAGTGTTTGTTTTTTATGGATACTATATTAATATGAACCTTGTTGTATATTAAATTTATATTGTAACAATTAAAACTGTTTTGACATGTGGCGTATAATACTGTTTTATGTTGTTTCTCTATACATGAAATTGAGCTATAACATATACTAGCCTAATGTGTTGTTGACTTTTCGACGATAGGTGTTACAAGAAAATATGGTAGAAACACATTATCTTCCTATTTCCAAAACGGTTTTAGTCTAATGTATGTTGACATTCAATCACATTATATACATATGCTCATCTCAATCTCAAAGATATTTCGCCGGAGCTTTTCTCTTATATGTAGTTATTATTAAAATCAACACAATTGTGTAAATACGGCTCCTAAGTCGTTAATGTCTTGAGATTCAAATCATTGAACAAAATAATGTTTATTTTTGCGTCCGAGCAAGTGACAAACTACTAAACGAAATCAAACTGTAGACAGATATTACGTTTATGCTTTGTGTCAATGTTATTGTATAAGTTTAAATTCAATGTATGCCTTTGTTTTAATGACTTGTACAATTTGGAACATGTTGATACAATTTTATTAGTGCGCTTTATAGCATGTACATGTTCACATAATTGTCAACGCATTTGACTTCACCTATAAATATTAAATATACAAGATTAATATTTCTTCTTTAATAAATATATAATTCAAACTGCTTGATGTTTTCAAATGTATCATATAAATATGTTGTATATGCATTGTATGCATAGTGCCTGTCATGATGATCATTTAAACAAGGGCTGTTTGTAAAACATGCATGCCCCCCATATGGGCTCTAAGTTGTAGTGACAGCCATTTTGTAAATATGTTTTTTGTCACTGTGACCTTGACCTTTGACCTAGTGACCTGAAAATCAATAGGGGTCATCTGCGAGTCATGATCAAGGTACCTATGAAGTTTCATGATCCTAGCCATAAGCTTTCCTGAGTTATCATCAGGAAACCATTTTACTATTTCGGGTCACTGTGACCTTGACCTTTGACCTTGTGACCTGAAAATCAATAGGGGTCATCTGCCAGTCATGGTCAATGTACCTATCAAGTTTCATGATCCTAGGCATAAGCGTTCTTGAGTTATCATCCGGAAACCATTTTACTATTTCGGGTCACCGTGACCTTGACCTTTGACCTAGTGACCTGAAAATCAATAGGGGTCATCTGCTAGTCATGATCAATCTACCTATCAAGTTTCATGATCCTAGGAATTAGGGTTCTTGAATTATCGTCCGGAAACCAGTTTACTATTTCGGGTCACCGTGACCTTGACCTTTGACCTAGTGACCTGAAAATCAATAGGGGTCATCTGCTAGTCATGATCAATGTACCTATGAAGTTTCATGATCCTAGGCCTAAGCGTTCTTGAGTTACGGTCTGACAACCACCTGGTGGACGGACCGACCGACAGACAGACCGACCGACCGACCGACATGAGCAAAGCAATATACCCCCTCTTCTTCGAAGGGGGGCATAAAAAATAATACCCTTTAAACATCGATAATGATAGAGCTTTGTTTTCAGATGTAACAAGAAAAAAATATTTTTATAATAAAAAATAACATTTGTCCGTAGTTCTATGCTCTCAAATAATGTAGTTTTATAAATGTACATGTCTAATGTATTAATATTAACCAGTAGCGGCAGTTTCGGATTACTCAATTGTTTAACGTGTGTTGCTTTTAAATTGATTGTAAAATAAGTATCGTCAGTGGTTAAAATAAAACTAAACATGTCTGGTGAAGATCGGATGAAAACTACTTGAATTAAAAAGCAGACACCATGGTTAATGTGTAAAACTAACTAAGTGACCCAGCGACCTAGTTTTTGACCCGGCATGACCCATATTCAAACTTGACCAAGACATCATCTAGATACAACTTCTGACCAAGTTTGGTGAATATCGGATGAAAACTACTTGAATTAGAGAGCGGACACCATGCCCAATGTAAAAAAACACTAAGTGACCCCCGTGACTTAGTTTTTGACCTGCCATCACCCATGTTCGAACTTGGTCTAAACATCATCTACATACAACTTCTGACCAAGTTTGGTGAAGCTCTGATGAAAACTACTTGAATTAGAAAGCGGACAACACTCTGATTGTATACAACGCACTAAGTGACCCCGTGACCAAGTTTTTGACCCAGCAAAGCCCATGTTCGAACTTGGTCTAAACATCATCTATATACAACTTCTGACCAAGTTTGGTGAAGCTCTGATGAAAACTACTTGAATTAGAGAGCGGACACCATGCTCAATGTTTAAAACGCACTAAGTGACCCTGTGACCTCATTTTTAACCCGGCATGACCCATATTCGTATTTGACCTAGACATTGTCTAGATACATCATCTGACCAAGTTTGGTGAAGATCGGATGAAAACAACTTTAATTAGAGAGCGGGCACTTAATCCGGACCGACCGACAGACAGACCGACCAACAAGGTCACTCCTATATACACCCCTAAACTTTGTTCATGGGGGTATAAAAATAGCACTGTTGGCGTTGACTTTTTTATTAACAATAATAACTCTTAGCGTGATTAAGTTGATGTTTCACTGACGATGATGCTGAAAGATGCTGTTGCTGTTGTTATTGCTGCTGTGGTTTCTGCTTCTGATACCGATGATGATTCCGACGACGACGAAAACGGCGTCGACGATAAATACGACGACAGCGAAGAAAAGGATAAGGATGATGATGATAATGATTGTGGTGGTAGTTGTCGTGATGATGGTGTTGGTGATGATGTTGGTGATGATGATCATGCTGCTGATGATATTGTTGCAGCTACTGCTGCTGATGATGATGAAATGATGTTGCTGCTGCTGATGAGGATAAGGATGAGGATACAGATGATGATGATGCTGATAATGATTGGGATGAGGATGAGGATAATAATGCTGCTGCTGATTATGATGACGATTAAACGAGGAGTATTCAATAATTGTTTTTCTTTTATGCTTTCCAGTGGTTTATCTTTGAAATAAAACTGGTATTCTACTGTTTCGAACAGTGAAAATTAACAGTAAAAAATATCCATATTTTTCACTGTTTTACTGTGCAATGACATCATTTTTTCGACAAAATGACATCATAAATCCAGCGATATTATCCAATCAGACTCTTTTACAATGTAAATAAACGGTGAAAAAAAGCATACAATAAAGATAACATTTGTTGGATTTGATGGAATATCGATTTTAATTCACTCGTGATCATAGAAAATATATTTTTGGTTGCGCCACTCGTGAACATATTATTTTATATGATCACTCGTTAAACAAGGGCTGTTTGTAAAACATGCATGCCCTCCATATGGGCTGTCAGTTGTAGTGGAAGCCATTGTGTGAATACGTTTTTTGGCAATGTGACCTTGACCTTTGACCTAGTGACCTGAAAATCATTAGGGGTCAATTGCGAGTCATGATCAATATACCTATGAAGTTTCATGATCCTAGGCATAAGCATTCTTGAGTTATCATCCGGAAACCATTTTTCGAAGTTGAGTCATCGTGACCTTGACCTTTGATATAGTGACCTGAAAATCAATAGGGGTCATCTACGAGTCATGATCAATGTACCTATGAAGTTTCATGATCCTAGGCATAAGCGTTCTTGAGTTATCATCCTGGAACCATTTTACTATTTTGGGTCACCGTGACCTTGACCTTTGACCTAGTGACCTCAAAATCAATAGGGGTCATTTGCGAGTCATGATCAATGTACCTATGAAGTTTCATGATCCTAGGCCTAAGCGTTCTTAAGTTATCATCCGGAAACCATCTGGTGGACGGACATACGGGCATACGGACTGACATACGGACCGACATGTGCAAAACATTATACCCCCTCTTCTACGAAGGGGGGCATAATAAAATCGATATCCCATCGAATCCAACAAATATCCTCTATATATTACAGGCAACCTTTGAGCATTTGTTCATAATAAAAATATATATTGATACAATTCGATATATACGTGTTTTACGACAAGGGAGAGAAACCAATAAATAGAAATTTCAGATACTAAAATTTTATATTGAAGTTCGCAAGGCGTATGATATCCATGATGAAAATGACACAGTATTATTGTGAATGTATATATTAGGATGATGTTTGCCGTGAATGATGTGTTTTAAAGATATGAGCATTACCCGCTTGGACCTGGTTAGAATACCGAGGGAGAAAGTTCGAAATAAATAAATGTGCCTATAAGGAACATCAAATAATGTTAGTAAATAATAATACAAAAAAAGCTTTTAGGAATATTTACAAATACTTGAAAAATGGTCATTAATATCAAAAAAGTAAATTGTTTACATTATTTATTATTAGTCTTTATTTAAATAAATAATAACATTTGCGTTTAATAGAAACTAATAAGCATACATTGCCAACATAATATAGTGTCACAAAAGACACACATTTATATATTACAAGATTTAGAAATTAAAATTAAAAGTGTTTTGGCAAATTGGTTTCGTACACTGTTGTATTTTATGACACATAGAAAAGTTTCATGTTACATAATAAACTATGCATTAATATGTGGCAATTTTGTTTTATGAAATTTGCTGTAACCTAAACTTGTTCAAGACAGTATAATGAACATTTGATCTTCCTCATCAATACAACATTTATAAAATGCAATAAGAAATAAGAATAACATGTATACAGAGCAGTCGAGATCAAGAAGACAAAAGGTGGGTCCATACATAAAATAGTGTACGTGGTATACCCACAGTATTTTCTTGAATAAAAGACAAGTAACAATATTTTGCAATTTACACTGTCCTTACAAACATTTTCAGAAGGAACAATATGCTCACATTATAAGACTCAATTAAATATAATGCAAACTAATTCTGTTTTACATATAAGGTGTCAGAGTGATTGAAATACACGCTTACATCACCTAAGACTGCGTGGAATCTACCTACACCTACAAAAACAGCGGAAATTCTTCATACAATTTAAGTTATGTAAGCGGAATTTTTTAATTAACTTACAGTGACTTTGACTTGTATCTAGTTTTCCCAAGCTAGATCTACACGTAAGCTAACAATTCATACAATTTAGGAACAATACCCTAATATAAAAGCGGTGAGCTAACAATTCATACAATTTAGGAACAATACCCTAATATAAAAGCGGTGAGCTAACAGTTCATACAATTTAGGAACAATACCCTAATATAAAAGCGGTGAGCTAACAGTTCATACAATTTAGGAACAATACCCTAATATAAAAGCGGTGAGCTAAGTTCATACAATTTAGGAACAATACCCTAATATAAAAGCGGTGAGCTAACAATTCATACAATTTAGGAACAATACCCTAATATAAAAGCGGTGTTACTGAGTGTAGTTTGTCTAATTTTAATGATAGTGACATAGCCTTTAACCCAACTGGCTTGAAATGGAATCCAGGTAGGGTATGTAAGCTGGGTATACACTTCCACAAATCTTAAGCACATTATCTCAATCCAATCATAAGTAATTGATCAAAGAACATAAATTGTTGCTGCTTATTCTCAAGTTTTAGATGCATAAATATTGATCTATAACGAATGGCCCCTAATTTACTTCTGAAGACTGAAATTTAATAAAAGCAAGAGAAACTGTCTTCCCTTATTAGCGCTCGTAGACCTCATAAACTCATCTGGGACAATCCTATACACACATGTATTGAATACATATTTTTCCAAATCACAGCTCAAGTATGTTTATATGAAGTCACATTCTAAATGCAGGACACATTCTGTTAGGCATATATATGTAGCATTGTCCCAGAATTATCTATATCAAACTCTAATTTTTATTTAGCAATAAAAAACAAAAGCAAAATACAACTACATTATTGAAAATCATACTATCTTAAAGTTCTACGGTATATACTAATAATAAACACCTTAAAAATGCATTCTACTTGAATGTAAATGAACCAAAATACAATACGTTTATCCCGATACATACTTTTGGCTATTGCTAGACGCTCATTTTATACTATAAAGGTTAATATTGTTAAAAAACAACAATGTATACAATTAATTTAAACAGACAAAAACATGGTGGTCTATGAAATATTCCCAAATGTAACAAAACATTTCATTTTAATCTATAACAAATTCATACAGGGAACTATATATAGATTATTACAGATTTCAATAAGACATAATATCATTTATAAATATTAAATACACAGGATCAAATAAATGATGACAATTATGCATTAAACGGGTGCTTCATTAAAAAAATGCATTTTCCGCTCTACACTGCACTGCATAAAATTAAAACTTCACAATCGAAAAATGCTATCATAAAATATTTTGATTATTGAATTATTAAAATGGAGCAAGTAATAATACAAACTGGTGAAATTCAGCAGAAATGTTATATCAAAGTTAAACAACAAAACCTTATCAAATTTTGATAACATAATAAATATAATTTGTTTTATGTATTCAAACATATCAACACAATCTAAATGGTTTTGCTAGCTACATTGAAATAAGAATTATAGAAAATATTTCTGACATTAAAGCAAAACTTATAACAATTATAATTACCGTAGACATTCATGTGCAAGTAATTAAAGATGGTTTATTTGTTCATATGTTGTGAATAGAGCCTTTTACTATAACAAGGAACACACAAACTACTTGAAAACAAAAGTGGCATTCACTTTTTTCCACATTTCCAAGAATAGTGAAATTCAGCAGAAATGCTATATCAAAGTTAAAACAACAAAACGTTATCAAATTTTGATAATATTATAAATATAATTTATTTTGTGTTTTCAAACAAATTAACGCAATCTAATTGGTATTGTAAGCTTTATTGAAATAAGAATTATACAAAATATTTCTGACATTAAAGCAAAACGTTTAAGAATTATAATTACCGGTAGACATTCACGTGCAAGTAATAAAAGATTGTTTATTGGTTCATATGTTGTGAATTGAGAGTTTTACTATAACAAGGAACACAAAATCTACTTAAAAACAAATGTGGCATTCACTATTTTCCACATTCCCAAGAATGGTACACCTAATTTGAAATCAGCAGTACATCAAAACATAAAATAACATCAACATCTCCAAACTTCACGTACCATAACATGTTGAACAAATTTGCTAAATAAATTGTTAACATTTGACCAAGAGAAAATAGAAAAATGGAAGCCAATAATAAACTAATAAGACAACCAGCGATTGAACATTTTTGTGTTTTAATATCAGAAATATTCTCTTGGTCAAGTAGTTTAAATGGCGCTTTTCGAGGCAATAACATAATGAAAAGTGTGGAATATTTTCACTGTTTACTGTTTGAAGAATTGCATGACCAATTCAATATCAGTGATGTCTGTCACATAACCAGAGTTACATGTGTAATATTCTAATCTTTTACAAAACATCAGTCAGTCAGTGCAAATTTAATAACCTCTGGTCCGATCTTCAGGTCTCCAGTGTCAAGGTCACGGCCCGTGTAGAACTGGGCCCACACTGGACAGTGGTCACTCACGACCCCGCCCCACGTCCAGCCCTTGGGGATCCAGGGACTGGACAGGCCCTCTCTCACGACGTCACATTGACCTGTACAGAGGAATAAAATATATTACCATAAAACCGTCTAAAACAACATAATCGTATACTTCTGATAATCATATGCGCAGATTTTAAACCGGAAATGAACAAACATTAACAAATTATCTCCATATGTTAAGCTTTTCAACAATTAGTTTGCATATTTACTGTTGGATTGTTTGCGGAAATAATGGCATTAACATAATTTAATCTCCATGGTTTGACAATATGATACATTTATGTTCATTTGAGAATCAGGAACAAGAACTTATTGATAAACATTTTCATTGATAAACATACTTAATTCAATCAATATTATTAACCTATTAATCAATGGTAAGCAAAGTTTAAATAAGCAAATTCATTGAATTGATATTCCCCGCCAATATGCTTTTGGATACAAAAGTAATATATCTGACACTCAAAAAAGGATTTTTTCAAGATACAAATGGCCATAACTCCATTATTAACAGATGGTGTACAATGCAATTTGGCGTGCATCATCCTCTTATCCTTATACATACTCATTCAATGAAATCCGCCAAAGCACTTCCAACATATGGCTATGGACGGACGGACGGAAAGACGGACAGACGGACAACACCAAAACAATATCCCACCGCCTATGGCGCAGGATAATAAACATCAACTGATGGAAATCTTCAACACAAATCTTTTACAATACACAAAGCTTTGGATCTGCAAAATCAAACACAATATAAGAACAATATTAACAAGCACATTTGTTGAATTGATATCCCCCGCCAAAGATAAATTTTGAGATGGACGGACAGACAGACGGATGGACAGACAGACTGATGAACAACGCCAATTCTATATCCCTCCGCCTTTGGCGGGGGATAAAATAATTTTTACCAGTGAACACTTGTTTTGTCTGTTTAGATATCCAGATGTTATCGTATGTCTTGCTGCCTTTTTTGTTGGCGTCACTTATGTTTGTGAAGACACCGTCGGCAATACAATTGAGATAGCCTAGATTTCGAAGATCATCAAAATCTAAAATAAACAAAAACATCATTCTTTTAATATTAGACACCTTATATGAAACATATCTAATTGAATTTTTGAATGCACATAGTTTTTAACAGATTTCAAACTTAATTCAGAACAACTTTGAGTAAAGTGACGTACTTCAAGAATAAGAGGTAATTCCAACAATCTTTGGAGTAGCCTCCCTTATATGTTATAACTGTTGCCAGATTATTTTGCATAAAGCTAGCAACTCTACTTTATGAAAAACACTGGAGCTACAGAAAAACAATACATCATGGAAAAGGGAGAAGATAGACCTCCTGGAAGCCGCCAGGCCGAAGAACATCATCTCCACCAGGACCAACACCACCATCCATACATGTACCAGACTGGGGAGACACCACAAGTTGGAGGAGATATAAGAAAGTTGAACTGTCATAAAATCAGCGAATAATGATGGATTAATTATGGGCAGAAGCGATTGACTTCCAGCAAGTTACTGCTGCACTTGGGACATAAACAGGAGGATGCAGCACACACCCTGGCAGAAGCTGTAATAGTCAGAGAGTATGTACCCATCAAGTGATGAGTATATGTTGATTCGGACCGTCTTCTCCTTGTGACTCAATTGAAACTGAAGCAAAAGAAGAGTTACACAGGGGAGTCAAGCCAACACCAGCGTTACAACACCACTATGCTAAAAGACAACTGGATAAAAAAGAAAAGTTTATGGTCACTCTATCCAACAATTTCCAGATCTTTAAGGAGCTGCTTGAAGAAGAGAACAGCAAAAGTGGCAGCAAGTGAAAGAAGCAGTGCCCTAAAGATGCCAACAAGTACTTGCTCCAAAGATGTACCATAGTTGTACACCCAAATGGCTACCAGTACAAGCACTACATAACATTGAAACAAAAAAGAAAAAGAAACTAGGGGCAACACTACATAACATTGAAACAAAGAAGAAAAAGAAACTAGGGCCAACACTACATATCATTGAAACAAAGAAGAAAAAGAAACTAGGGTCAACACTACATATCATTGAAACAAAGAAGAAAAAGAAACTAGGGCCAACACTACATAACATTGAAACAAAGAAGAAAAAGAAACTAGGGCCAACACTACATATCATTGAAACAAAGAAGAAAAAGAAACTGGGGCCAACACTACATAACATTGAAACAAAGAAGAAACATAAACTAGGGCCAACACTACATAACATTGAAACAAAGAAGAAAAAGAAACTAGGGCCAACACTTCATATCATTGGAAAAAAGAAGAAAAAGAAACTAGGGCCAACACTACATATCATTGAAACAAAGAAGAAAAAGAAACTGGGGCCAACACTACATTACATTGAAACAAAGAAGAAAAAGAAACTAGGGCCAACACTACATATCATTGAAACAAAGAAGAAAAAGAAACTAGGGCCAACACTACATAACATTGAAACAAAGAAGAAAAAGAAGCTAGGGCCAACACTTCATATCATTGAAACAAAGAAGAAAAAGAAACTGGGACCAACACTACATAACATTGAAACAAAGAAGAAAAAGAAACTAGGGCCAACACAACATAACATTGAAACAAAGTAGAAAAAGAAACTGGGGCCAACACTACATAACATTGAAACAAAGAAGAAAAAGAAACTAGGGCCAACACTACATATCATTGAAACACAGAAGAAAAAGAAACTAGGGCCAACATTACATATCATTGAAACAAAGAAGAAAAGAAACTGGGGCCAACACTACATAACATTGAAACAAAGAAGAAAAAGAAACTAGGGCCAACACTACATATCATTGAAACAAAGAAGAAAAAGAAACTAGGGCCAACACTACATAACATTGAAACAAAGAAGAAAAAGAAACTAGGGCCAACACTACATATCATTGAAACAAAGAAGAAAAAGAAACTGGGACCAACACTACATAACATTGAAACAAAGAAGAAAAAGAAACTAGGGCCAACACTACATAACATTGAAACAAAGAAGAAAAAGAAACTAGGGCCAACACTACATAACATTGAAACAAAGAAGAAAAAGAAACTAGGGCCAACACTACATATCATTGAAACACAGAAGAAAAAGAAACTAGGGCCAACATTACATATCATTGAAACAAAGAAGAAAAAGAAACTGGGGCCAACACTACATAACATTGAAACAAAGAAGAAAAAGAAACTAGGGCCAACACTACATATCATTGAAACAAACAAGAAAAAGAAACTAGGGCCAACACTACATAACATTGAAACAAAGAAGAAAAAGAAACTAGGGCCAACACTACATAACATTGAAACAAAGAAGAAAAAGAAACTAGGGCCAACACTACATATCATTGAAACAAAGAAGAAAAAGAAACTGGGACCAACACTACATAACATTGAAACAAAGAAGAAAAAGAAACTAGGGCCAACACTACATAACATTGAAACAAAGAAGAAAAAGAAACTAGGGCCAACACTACATAACATTGAAACAAAGAAGAAAAAGAAACTAGGGCCAACACTTCATATCATTGGAAAAAAGAAGAAAAAGAAACTAGGGCCAACACTACATATCATTGAAACATTGAAGAAAAAGAAACTAGGGCCAACACTACATAACATTGGAACATTGAAGAAAAAGAAACTAGGGCCAACACTACATAACATTGAAACAAAGAAGAAAAAGAAACTAGGGCCAACACTACATAACATTGAAACAAAGAAGAAAAAGAAACTAGGGCCAACACTACATATCATTGAAACACAGAAGAAAAAGAAACTAGGGCCAACATTACATATCATTGAAACAAAGAAGAAAAAGAAACTGGGGCCAACACTACATAACATTGAAACAAAGAAGAAAAAGAAACTAGGGCCAACACTACATATCATTGAAACAAACAAGAAAAAGAAACTAGGGCCAACACTACATAACATTGAAACAAAGAAGAAAAAGAAACTAGGGCCAACACTACATAACATTGAAACAAAGAAGAAAAAGAAACTAGGGCCAACACTACATATCATTGAAACAAAGAAGAAAAAGAAACTGGGACCAACACTACATAACCTTGAAACAAAGAAGAAAAAGAAACTAGGGCCAACACTACATAACATTGAAACAAAGAAGAAAAAGAAACTAGGGCCAACACTACATAACATTGAAACAAAGAAGAAAAAGAAACTAGGGCCAACACTACATATCATTGGAAAAAAGAAGAAAAAGAAACTAGGGCCAACACTACATATCATTGAAACATTGAAGAAAAAGAAACTAGGGCCAACACTACATAACATTGAAGAAAAAGAAACTAGGGCCAACACTACATAACATTGAAACAAAGAAGAAAAAGAAACTAGGGCCAACACTACATAACATTGAAACATTGAAGAAAAAGAAACTAGAGCCAACTGCAGCGGAACAAGAGCAGACAAACCAAAAGCACAAGAAGAGCACACATACACAAAAAGAATGTCAAGCGACGCATATGAGAAGCCAATCAGATCTACCTAAAGACGCTCGTAAAGGAAGCATTACAGAAAAGAAAGCATTCAACAAAAAAACAAGGGCCTGTACTCTATCACCAAGAGAATAGCATGTAAATATGTCAAATCAGAGACGCCAGTAATGGACACGATATGAGGAGTGATAGCAGACAACGAAGTGCAGAAGAAGAGATGGATCGAGCCATTCCAGGAGCAGGACCTGACAGCCAATAACTCTTAACGGCTTACATCTAGACCAGTGTGGAGTTACTCGACACACTCTTCAGAATGATATCATATCATAACTGACAGTGACCTTGACCTTTGACCTTGTGACCCCAATTTAAATTCGGGTAATATACTGTCCAAGGCCAATGCACACAGGAAGTATCAAGCCAATCAGTCGATTCGTTTAGGAGTTATTGATTGAAAATGAATTTTACACTTAGTGTGATAGTGACCTTTACCTTTCACCTCGTGACTCAAATTTCAATAGGGGTCATCTACTGTCAAAGGCCAATGCACGTATGAAGTATCAAGCCAATCGGTCCATTCATTGACGAGTTATTGATCGGAAACGAACTGGTCTCCCGACAGACAAACCGACTGACATCCAACAAAACAATATAAGTGTGATAGTGACCTTGATCTTTAACCTAGTGACCCCAATTTCAATAGGGGTCATCTACTGTCAAAGGCCAATGCACATGTGAAGTATAAAGCCAATCTGTCCATTTATTGACGAGTTATTGATCGGAAATGAACTGGTCCTCCAACAGACAGACCGACCACATCCAGAAAACAATATAACCCTTCTTCTTTGAAGGGGGGCACATCATATTATTTATTAATTTTCTTTAGTTCCATAATAAAAATCAAGAAACTAACCTTTGGTATTTGGAGACAGGTTAAAGTCACCAAGCAGCATAATATCATTTTCCCCTGCAATGACAAAAGGAAATTTAAATATTGTAGTTGTATGAATATTTACAAGTTATATTTGTCAGGCCAGCTAGCTAGGTTGGTAGAGAACAGGACAACTAACCCGAGGATCGACAGTGTGTTTCCCGGCCCGCTCACATAACTTGTGTTGGAACTAGTCTTTAAATCCTTTAAACTGCCATTCTTTCCTTCCGGAGCTTCAAGTAAATTAGCTGTCAGTTAATGGCTAAATTGTGTGCACTTAGTACTGATAAAGCAGCAAATCCATGAAATGCAAATTAAAGGATATGTTTATGTAGTAATATGGAATCGAGTATTCAACGTATAATCTGTGCAACTGTTATTGTTTGTTAAGCATTAATTTTAGGCTGATGTTAGTGGAATATAAATATTCAACAGACGTTGTTTATATATGAAACAAGGGCTGTTTGTAAAACATGCATGTCCCCCATATGGGCCGTCAGTTGTAGTGGCAGCCATTGTGTGAATACGTTTTTTTGTCACTGTGACCTTGACCTTTGACCTAGTGACCTGAAAATCAATAGGGGTCATCTGCCAGTTATGACCAATGTACCTATGAAGTTTCATGATCCTAAGCCTAATTATTCTTGAGTTATCATCAGGAAACTCACTGAGAACTTGACCTTTGACCTAGTGACCTGAAAATTAATAGGGGTCATCTGCCAGTCATGATCAATGTACCAATGAAGATTCATGATCCTAGCCGTAAGCATTCTTGAGTTATCATCCAGAAACCATTTTACTATTTCGAGCCACTGTGACCTTGACCTATGACCTAGTGACCTGAAAGTAAATAGGAGTCATCTGCAAGTCATTATCAATCTACCTATGAAGTTTCATGATCCTAGGCGTAAGAATTCTTGAGTTATCATCCGGAAACCATTTTACTGTTTTGAGTCACTGTGATCTTGACCTTTGACCTAGTGACCTGAAAATCAATAGGGGTCATCTGCCAGTCATGATCAATGTACCTATGAAGATTCATGATCCTAGACGTAAGCATTCTTGAGTTATCATCGGCAAACCATTTTACTGTTTCGAGTCACTGTGACCTTGACCTTTGATCTAGTGACCTGAAAATCAATAGGGATCATCTGCCAGTCATGATCAATTTACCTATGGAGTTTCATGATCCTAAGCGTAAGCATTCTTGATTTATCATCCGGAAACTATTTTATTGTTTCGAGTCACTGTGACCTTGACCTTTCACCTAGTGACCTGAAAATCAATAGAGTCATTTGCCAGTCATGATCAATGTACCTATGAAGTTTCATGATCCTAGGCTTAAGCATTCTTGAGTTATCATCCGGAAACCATTTTACAATTTTAAGTCACTGTGACCTTGACCTTTGACCTAGTGACCTGAAAATCAATAGGGGTCATCTGCTGGTCATTATAAATGTACCTATGAAGTTTTGTGATCCTAGGCATAACTATTCTTGAGTTATCATCCAGAAACCATCTGGTGGTCGGACCGACCGACCGACGGACCGACCGACATGTGCAAAACAATATACCCCCTCTTCTTCGAAGGGTGGCATAAAAAGAAGAGGCAAAATTCAGAAAGTTGGATGTGGGATGTAGTAATTGTTGAGGAGAGGTAAGGGCAATATGTTTGGTCCAGATCTATTACTCTGGTGAACTAAATATTGTTTTGCCTCAAACAAAACGCCTCATAAAAATTGCTCTATACCTGGCAGAGCGGTCCTAATGGCCTCTATAAGGTTGGGGATATTGTCAATCTCTGCCTGCAGTCGACCGATGTCCTCATTCTCCAGACCAGTTGCCTTCAGATGTACACTTTGCGCAGTCAAAACCGCTGATCTGTTGAATTATTTTATACCATATTATTTTTAGATTTCATTGTAAAAGTTTCTACCATGTAATAACGCAATCAATGTACCAGGGACCCTGACAAATCATCGTGCCCATAGGATGCAGCAAAATTTAAATCAAAACAGTTCTTTGCCTCAAATAAAAAGAATTTTGTCTTAGAAATACAAATGTAAATAGGTCAGTCATTTCATTGTATCATATCACTTGAATATTTTCAAGTTGAGTCATTTTGTAGCTGATTTTGTCATTTAAGAATGTTTGAGTCATTTTGTAGAAGAAATGGTTATTTTGTAGTGGAGCAAGTCATTCTGTAGTTGACCTTGTAATAATGTAGTTGAGCTAGTAATAATGTAGTTTTGTAAGTAATTTTGTAGCTTAGTGAGAAATTCAGTAGTTGACCTAATAAGAATGTAGTTGAGTTATTAGTAATTTTGTAGTTGCGTAGGTAATTTTGAAGCTAAGTAAGTCATTTTGTAGATGAGCTAGTCATGTTGTAAAATTAGTGAGTCATTGTGTTGTTGAGTAAGACATTGTGTAATGAAGTAAATCATGTTGTGGTTAAGTAAGTAATTTTGTAGCAGAGTTAGTCAATTTTGATTGAGCTATTCATGTTTCACTTGAACTTATGTTTTAGTTCAGAAACAAAATACAGTTGAGAAAGTCATTTTGTAGCATAGTAAGCCTTTAGTTGAGTAAATCAGTTTGCAGTTGACGTAGCAAAGTTGTAGTCAAGCCAGTCATTGTGTAGCTTAGTAAGCCTTTAGTTGAGTAAATCAGTTTGCAGTTGACATAGCAAAGTTGTAGTCAAGCCAGTCATTTTGTAGCTTAGTAAGCCTTTACTTGAGTAAATAAGTTTGCAGTTGACATAGCAAAGTTGTAGTCAAGCCAGTCAATTTGTAGCTTAGTAAGCCTTTAGTTGAGTAAATCAGTTTGTAGTTGACGTAGCAAAGTTGTAGTCAAGCCAGTCATTTTGTAGTTGAATGTCATTTTGTAAAAGCCAACTTAAGATCTCCCCAGCGTGCGAATGTTCTAACGGTCTCCTCCAAAGACACCAAGAACTGGTTCTATCCAGGAAAAGACTAAAAAGCAATACAACTAAACAAAATAGGTTTAAACTAAAGTAACATGAAACTCATTGACCAAAAACAAGTCAACACTTCAAGTAAGCAATTAAAGATGGTGCATACTTTCATAGAAGACTACATAACCTTGAACGTAGCAATGCAGGGTCGTCTAGTGAAGGGTTTCTGTTTCTTGTCCATAGCCAGGAGGGTAGAGCTTACTAGGGCAACGCCCTGCATTTCATCATACAGGAATCCATTGTACTCCTTACTTTGAGGCGAGAACAAAAAGAACAACAATGAAATATAAATTAAGACAGGTAAAGTACATGTAGATCAGACAAGTGGGCCTGAAGGACCCAAAGTCGCTCATCTGTGATACAAAGGAACTTACTTGTTATGAGCAGACCATGATATCATAAAAACAAATGTTCTGACCAAGTTTCATGAAAATTGAACTTTATAAATGACTTTTAGAGTGTTAATAAGTCTTTACTATAGCCATATAAGGAAACCTGCCACTCCCCTGGCGGCCATGTTTTTCAACTGACCGGAACCATTTTCAAACTCCGACGAAATATCATAAGTAAAAATGTGTCATGAAGATTGGACTACACATGTGACTTCTAGAGTGTTAACAAGGTTTTACTATATCCAAATAAGCAAAATTGCTCCATCCACTGGCGGCCATGTGTTTTTAACGAATCGGAACCATTTTAGAACTCAGCGGAAATATCATTAGAACAAATTTTCTTACCAGTTTAGAGTGTAAACAAAGCAAAATGTTGACGATATACAAAAGGTGTTCACAAAAGTTCACCATGAGTATAATGTGCTGAGGTGAGCTAAACAAGTAATCAATCTTGTAATATTTTTACCTATCAGTGTCAACAATAATGTATAAATTCTTCAGCAAATCCTGCCAATACAAAACTAGCAGATTTTGACAAATGTTTTGTGTTTAAATCTTGTTAATAAAAAAGTAGCAGAATTCGACAATTTTGTGTGTGCTTTATCTTGCATAAACCTATCTATCTCTTAATTATAATCAGAAGCATGCATATAAATCTCAAACCGTTTTTCCAGTACTTAAAATATACAATAAATATTTCAAGATATTCTTGACACCTGCCCATCCGGTACTACAGATGGGGGGAGGATTGTAAGCAATCTTGTTTTGTTTGCGTATGTTTGCTGGGATAGCTGTTTTACAAATTTTAGATACCCACACTTATGCAAGTAACGGACAACAACTGCCTTTTTTAATCAGAGGTAGATGGAAAATGGTTGTAGAAATGATTTTATGACCAATAGATTCCAAAGCACACAGATGATTTGAGTCTTTCTCTTATAAGTTGCTTAATCTGAGAAATGTCTTTGTCTTTCACTTGCTAATGAGTTGCTGAAGAATAGACACAAAACTTGCATTTGAAAAAAACAACACAACATTAAATTAATAACAAGAGAGCCTGAAAGGCCCAACGTCGCTCACCTGAGATTCAAAGGAACTGACCTTTTTTGTGCAGCCCTTTGATGTCATTTGATTAAATGATCTTACCAACGTTCATGCATAGTGAACACTCTGGCGGTCACGTTTTTCAAAAGACCAGAACCATTTAAGCACACATCCATGATATAATTAAAACAAATATGCTGACATAGTTTCATGAAGATTGGAAATAAATGTGACTTAAAGAGTGTTAACAAGTTTTGACAATAGCCATATAGGATAAAATGCCCGCCCCCTGGTGACCATATTTTTCAATCAACTGCAAGAATTTTTCAACTCATCTAAGATATCGTTACGAAAAATCTTCTGACCAAGTTTCTTGAAATCAGACAATAAATGTGGCCTGACTAGCCTCTAGAGTGTAAATAAGGTTTTACTGTAGCCATAAAGCCAACAAAGGAACAAGAGCACCGCCTTGCGGGTGCAGACCGCTCATCTATTTTCTTTTTAAAGGTGAAGGGACTCTCATTTTCAATCACAAAGGAGGGAGGAGTGGAGTGAAGAGGGGTGTATAGTGTGGGGTTGTGGACATTTATTACATTATCTTCCAAAAAAGCGAAAAAAAAATCAAAAAAAAAAAATCGGGGGGGGGTTTGGGTGCGATGGTTGGACGGTATTTCAAACATAACCGTTTTAAAAAAAAATGGGGGGTATAGTGTGAGGGTGTGGTGATAATTTGTGAGATGATCTTAAAAAAAAAAAAAAAAAAAATTAAGGGGGGGGGAGGGCACGGGGGATGGTTTGGGTGAAGTCTATTGTGGTATGTCAGGTAAGAGTAGTTTCATCAAAGTATCAATCAAATCTAATCATACATAAAGAAGTTATGGCAATTTTAGCAAAATTTAATCATTTGACCTTGAGAGTCAAGGTCATTCAAAGGTCAAAGTAAAATTCAAGTTGCCAGGTACAGTAACCTCATGATAGCATGTAAGTATTTGAAGTTTGAAAGCAAAAGCCTTGATACTTCGAGTGGATCGAAACACAAAATTTAACCATATATTAAAAGTTACTAAGTCAAAAAAGGGCCATAATTCCGTAACAATGACAACCAGAGTTATGCAACTTGTCCTTTTACTGTACCCTTATGATAGTTTGTGAGTGTTGCAAGTATGAAAGCAATATCTATGATACTTTAGGGGTAAAGTGGACCAAAACATAAATCTTAACCAAATTTTCAATTTTCTAAGTATAAAGGGCCCATATTTCCGTCCAAATGCCAGTCAGAGTTACATAACTTTGCCTGCACCGTCCCCTTATGATAGTTCATAAATCTTGCAAGTATGAAAGCAATAGCTTTGATACTGTAGGAATAAAGTGGACCTAAACACAAAACTTAATCAAATTTTCAATTTTCTAAGTATAAAAAGGGCACATAATTCTGTCAAAATATCAGTCAGAGTTACATTACTTTGCCTGCACAGTCCCCTTATGATAGTTAGTAAGTGTTGCAAGTATGAAAGCAATAGCTTTCATGCTTAAGGAATAAAATGGACCTAAACTCAAAACTTAACCAAAATTGTCAATTTTCTAAGTATAAAAAGGGCACATAATTCTGTCAAAATGCATGCCAGAGTTATCTAACTTTGCCTGCCCAGTCCCCTCATGATAGTAAGTAAGTGTACCAAGTTTGAATGCAATAGCATTGATACTTACGGAGAAAAGTGGAACTAAACGCAAAACTTAACCAAAATTTTCAATTTTTTAAGTATAAAAAGGGCATATAATTCTGTCAAAATGCACGCCAGAGTTATCTAACTTTGCCTGCCCAGTCCCCTCATGATAGTAAGTAAGTGTACCAAGTTTGAATGCAATAGCATTGATACTTTCTGAGAAAAGTGGACCTAAACGCAAAACTTAACCGGACGCCGACGCCAACGCCAACGCCGACGCCAAGGTGATGACAATAGCTCATAATTTTTTTTCAAAAAATAGATGCGCTAAAAATGCCCCGCTCCCTAATGCCCATGTTTTTCAACCAACGTGAACTATTTTTTTCAACTCATCTAAGATATCATTAGGACAAATGTTCTGACTAAGTTTCATGATGATCGGACAATAAATGTGGCCTCTTGAGTGTTAACAGGATTTTGCAATATCCATATAAGGAAGAAATGCCCCGCCTCCTTATGGCAATGTTTTGCAACCAACCCGAACCAGTTTCGAACTCATACAAGATATCATTATGATGAATCTTTTGAGCAAATTTCATGAAAATCGGGCAATAAATTTGGCCACTAGAGTGTTAACAAGGTTTTCTTAATTCATATACAGCCATATAAGGAAAAAATGCCCCGCCCCCTGGAGGCCATGTTTTTCAAGCAATCACAACCAATTTAAACATTGGCCAATATATCATTAGGGCAAATCTTCTGACCAACTTTCATGATGATCATACAAAAAAATGTGGCCTCTAAATAGTGATAACAAGGAATTAATACAGCTATATTATGACCAAGAGATGGTTTTTGTCAGAAACACAATGCCCCCTAATGCACCGCTTTTTTTTACCTTTGACCTTGAATGATGACCTTGACCTTTCACCACTGAAAATGTGCAGCTTCGTGAGATACACATGCATGCCAAATATCAAGTTGCTATGTTCAATATTTCAAAAGTCATTGAAAAACTTTACTATATTAAAGTTTTAAATTTTCGACCTTTGACCTTGAAGGATGACCTTGATCTTTCACCACTCAAAATGTGCAGCTCCATGAGATACACATACATGCCAAATATCAAGTTGCTATGTTCAATATTTCAAAAGTTATTGCAAAACTTCACTATATTCAATATTTAATTTTTTGACCTTTGACCTTGAAGGATGACCTTGACCTTTCACCACTCAAAATGTGAAGCTGCATGAGATGAACATGCATGCCAAATATCAAGTTGTTATGTTCAATATTTCAAAAGTTATTGCAAAACTTTACTGTAAGGTTAAAGTTTTGGGACAGAATGACAGACAGAAAGAAAGACAGACATGCCAAAAACAATTTACCCCCAATCTATCAATCAGGGGGCATAAAAATGCCCTGCCCCCTTGGCGGCAATGTTTTTCTACCAATCGGCGTCATTTTCGAACTCGTCCAAGATAACATTGGCATGAATTTTCTGACAAATTTTTATGAAGATCGGACAACAAATGTGGCGTCTAGCGTGTTAACAAGGTTTTACTAAAGCCATATTTAGCCATATATTGAAAAATACCCCGCCTCTTAGAAACCGTGTTTTTAAAGCAAACGTTACCATTTTCAAACTCATCCAATATATCATTGACTGGATTTCATGAAGATTGGACGATAAATATGGCCTCTGGAGTGTTAACAAGGCAAACGTTGACGCCGCATAACACACGACGACGGACAAAAGGCGATCACAAAAGCTCACCATGAGCACATTGTGCTCAGGTGAGCTAAACATGTTCAGATGTTTTGTGTGTACCTAAAAAGCATGCAAAATGAGGAGAAGAAACATGGAGCAAGGCTACGCAACATGCTGTTTTACGCCATATCTTCTCCAATACTTACCATATCCCCACTTAGCAGCCAAGTGCAGTGGAGTCTCTCCTATATCATTTACCGCATCCCCACTTAGCAGCCAAGTACAGTGGAGTCTCTCCCATATCATTTACCGTATCCCCACTTAGCAGCCAAGTACAGTGGAGTCTCTCCCATATCACTCACCGTATCCCCACTTACCAGCCAAGTGCAGTGGAGTCTCTCCCATATCACTCACCATACCATATCCCCACTTAGCAGCCAAGTGCAGTGGAGTCTCTCCCATATCACTCACCGTATCCCCACTTAGCAGCCAAGTACAGTGGAGTCTCTCCTATATCACTCACCATATCCCCACTTAGCAGCCAAGTGCAGTGGAGTCTCTCCAATATCACTCACCGTATCCCCACTTAGCAGCCAAGTACAGTGGAGTCTCTCCCATATCACTCACCGTATCCCCACTTAGCAGTCAAGTGCAGTGGAGTCTCTCCCATATCACTCACCATATCCCCACTTAGCAGCCAAGTGCAGTGGAGTCTCTCCCATATCACTCACCATATCCCCACTTAGCAGCCAAGTGCAGTGGAGTCTCTCCCAAATCATTGCCTGCGTTTACATCAACACGACTCCTTAGGCTGTCCAAGAACAGAATGGCTTTCACACACTAAAATGAACGTGCAATGTGGACATATAATATAAGCAGCGCTCTGGGAAAACAGGGCTTAATGCATTTGCATTAAGTGTTGTCCCAGTTAAGTGTTGTCCCAGTTAAGTGTTGTCCCAGTTAAGTGTTGTCCCAGATGATCCTTTGCAATCTCCGTGTCAACTGGCGTTTTGTTAAGATATTTCCTTTAGAACAATAACATAAAACGGGACAGCGTAATCCCTGATTAGCCCGTGCAGATGGCACAGGCTAATCTACAACGCTTCATACACATGCTAATCTGAGATGACACTTCATACACATGCATTACGCCCCATTTACCCAAAGTGTAAGTCAGAGTCAGACAGGAGTGTTTGCTTATTGTTAATACTACATGTAATCTCAATATCACATCTAATATGGGGCTTGTCCACAGCATTTTGGGTATATGACCCGTGAAATAGGGCATTTTAGAATCAATTTACTTTAAATTGGGAAAATTAGTATTGCTTTATTTTTAACTTTTAAACAAATTATTGAAACAACATGTATGACATATAAAATACTTAACATTAAGATATCAGTACAAAAAGTATTGCTGAATTTAGCAATGAACAATATGTTAGTTTATAACCCTGAATAACTACTACATTAAGGATCTATGCACCATTAGGTATTTCGACATATTGAACATTATTTGTTAAATGCCTTTATTTACTACCCAATGTCCATTTTAGGCACATAAATACAGTGGAATGTTGCCTTCATTGTCTATGGCTCGCACTTAACCCCCAAAATGAACCAAGAGTTACTAAAAATACAAGAGTTATAAGTACAAGAGATGCATTCACAGTTGTGAAGCCTATCTAACCCTTTATCACTAAGATACGTATTTTAACGCATTTGTAGTCATAAATATGTATGATATGTCTTTGTAAAGAAAGTCTCTTCTTAGCAAAAGTCTAGTTTAAGCGGAAAGTGTCATCCCTGATTAGACTGTGCGCACTGCACAGGCTAATCTGGGACGACACTTTACGCCCATGCATTAAACCCCTTAATCACAGAGCATCGCCCAAATCATGCTATCATAGTTTTAATAAGGCTCTGACAGGCTAACCTGGGACAACACTTTACGCACATGCATTAAACCCCTTAATCACAGAGCATCGCCCAAATCATGCTTTCATAGTTTTAGTAAGGCTCTGAAGAAGGGGCTCTAGTCTTCAATAATGTTGAAACAAGAAACCGTTGGAGACGGGTGATGCTCCCCAAAGGTTATTTTTGTCACAATATTGCACTTTATATTCAGATAAAAGGAAACGTCTTCAGGGGCATAACTTTGGACAAAATAATACGATGGATGGTTTAGCAACTTAAAAATGTCAAAGGGCCATAACTCTCTAAATAAATCATATAACCAGAACCCACAAATAACATGCGCATTTCCTCAAGGTAGTTAAGCTTCCCAAAAAGCTTCATTGTATTCTAGTCAGTAGTTTGGGAGAAATAGCCCGGACAAGAATTGCACTATATGTACAGTTTAAAGAAAATTCAAAGGGCCATAACTCTGTGAAAAATCATCTGACCATTACCAGCTGATAATATGCACATCTCCTGTTGGTAGTGAAGCTTCCCATAAAGTTTCATTGAATTCCAGTCATTTGTTGCGGAGAAATAGCCTGGACAAGAATTTCACAATATGTTCGGTTAATGGAAAATTTCAAGGGCCATAAGTCTGTGAAAAATGATCCGACCCGAACCAGCTGATAACATGCACATCTCCTCTTGGAAGTGAAGCTTCCTTTAAAGTTTAATTTAATAACGGTCATTAATTGCTGAGAAATAGCCAGGACACAAATTGTGCACGGACGGACGGACACACGGACCCAAGGACAAAGCGGCGACTATATGCTCCCCAGGGATAACTTTGGCACATTTTCATTGATGGACAAATACTTTTTAGGCGTAGGTTTTATTGAAACCTGGATGAAGATTATATGAATACAAATAATCTGAGGGTTTAGACTAAGATTGGCAACAGCTTCAGAATTAAACAAAACCCTGTAATGCTTTAACATTTACATTTCTAAAAATAAACACACTTCATGAAATTTCTACCTGATTTTAGTTCAAAAATTGACCATTTTTTGACAAGCATTTTAAATTGTGTAAACAAACACTTTCAATTTGTTGCTTTATTTTTTTTTAAATATATCTAACAATTAATTACAGCTGGACTTCATAATAATTTAACTGTAATATAATGCTTTATCCTTATTAAGTCTGTCAGTAAAAAAATGCTTGAATTTGCAAATCAAACTTAGAACAATTTTGTGATTTTCGTAAGTTAGTTAGGTAGGCCCATACACAATCAAGGCTTTTGAATAAAACCTCATAAAGTATAAAACAAGTCTACATCGAGGAAAACTGGGCTAATGTCTTCCCAGATTAATCGGTGCAGTCTGCATCAGATAATCAGGGACGACACTTTCCGCTTTTATTGAATTTTTCTTAAAAAAAAGAAGGCTCCCCTGAACAAAATCTCTAGTCTATGTGGTAAGTATTGTCCCAGATTAGCCTGTGCAGACCTGTGGTAAGTGTTGTCCCAGATGAGCCTGTGCAGACCTGTGGTAAGCGTTGTCCCAGATTAGCATGTGCAGACCTGTGGTGAGTGTTGTCCCAGATTAGCCTGTGCGGACCTGTGGTAAGTGTTGTCCAAGATTAGCCTGTGCGGACCTGTGGTAAGTGTTGTCCCAGATAAGCCTGTGCAGACTGCACAGGTCAATCTTAGATGACATTTGACGCACTTGCATTAAGTCTGGTTTGCCTAGAACGTGGATAAAACACACACATTTTACTCACAATGATGTTTTGAAGTCCCTTCAATGCCGCCATATGCAGTGGAGTGCGACCCAGGACATCGGAGGCATCGGCAAGGCAACCGTTCTTGGATAAAATATCTATTAGTCCTGCCTGGACATATAGTGCGGCAAAATGAAGAGCTAACAAGAAAAAGAGATTTGTTTAACACAAGAGTCACCTGAACATATAGTGCAGCCAAATGGAAAGCTGACAAGAAAATAAGATTTGTTTAACACAAGAGACACGCTCTGGGAATACCGGGCTTCAATAGCGCAAATGGTAGTCCCATATTAGCCTGTTAAGTCTACACAGGCTAATCAAGAACAATACTTTCAGCTTTCATGGAATGTTTCAGAAGATATTATTGAGATAAATGTTTTCACCAATTAATTTGCCTGAATTTCGAGCAATGAAAAAGGCTTCCATTGTGTTTACATAGTGAATGTCGATGACTGACGGTAGACATAGATATAAAACAATATATAAAAAAACAGATTTATTTTATGATTGAAATTTTTGACAACACTCAACTAAATTCATCTTATTCTGCAACCTTTGTAAAAATAAAATGCTTCATGTACGTCAAATTTGCAAACATGTCAACATAATCATGCATTCCTTTAAATATACATTTATGATGATGCTGATAATTATGACAATGTTTAATGATGAAGATGTTGATGATAAATTTAATAGTAAATGATCACCTCCAACTCACATTATTAACTTAATAATTGAGCCCATATCACGGTCCACAAATCTGAGCAATATTTAAATTTGCCCTCCACAACTCGAGATGGTTGCAGTTAAATTTGTTACAACCATATAAGGAAACCTTGTATGTGATTTGTTCACATGTAATTTTGAGATACACATTTAAATTTCATAAATAATCTAAAAAAATTGTTATATTTCACATAAATATATTTAAAAAACATGTTTGATGTATTAATTGAACGTACAATATTCATTGAAAGTACAATACAGAACAAGAGCACTGCATAACGGGTGCCAAAGCTCGGCTGCGGGTGCAGTTTTGAATTAATTAAAGCTTGTAAGAATTATTTTTTAGGTCACAGTGACCTTGACCTTTAACCTTGTGACACAACAATGGGTGTGGCATGTAGAACTCATCAAGGTGCATCATCATATGAAGTTTCAAAGTTGTAGGTGGAATCACTTTGATTTTAGAAGCAAAGGTAAGTTTTTAGCACGACGCGGACAGCGGACGCCTGACGGCGCACGACGAGCTGGCTATGACAATACCTCGGGTTTTCTCCGAAAACAGCCGAGCTAATAACACACTTCACTTATATTGGTACTAACCAGTTTGGAATAGGAGAGTGTATTATTAGGTAGATTAACAGGAAGAAGGTCATCTGTCGCCATCATTAAACATAAGAGTGATAAGAACCACTATGTACACAATGTATTCAAACATATTACCAGAATATTTTCAATGTTGATAAATATAAAACAAAAAACTTTTGTAGAATAAATAGTATCCAGTAAATTTAGAATAACTTGTGTAAACCGGTAAAAAATAATTAAAACAAAAACAAACCATTGATGTTCCAAAATACAATTTCTATTAAGACTTTGGTATTCAAGGAAAATCTTATGTTTCAAGAATTTTGAAAGAAAACTACCACAGCCGTAAAACAGTGGTAAAATTGATACAGTAAATGGGGAACTAAAAAATCTCCGACTAATATCTTTATACATGTCTCAAGAAAAATAAAGATCACCTCCATTAAAGTTTGAAAAGGGAATGAATTTTAGGCATTCATTACAAAACATAACACATTTTTTTCTTATATGTTTTATGCACATTTTCAATGTCCAGTGAATTTATTTAAAATATCAATAAGCGATTTGCCTTATAGTCTCGTATAGTATACACAATCAACAGACACTTGTAAAGACCATAAATAGTGACAAGTTTGCTCCTTAATTTTTGCTAAAGCTGGCAATGTTAAAATTTATTTTATGCTTTCTGTTGGTTAATAGAGATATATCAGTGAATTACAACTGATAAGTCACTGTTTCAAACAGTGAAAATTATCGATAATTTTAATTGCTTACTGGAAATACTTTTCAGATATGTTTGGTTGCCCATTGTGACCCAAAATTTTACCAAGGGCGGCTACTCTCTGTTGAATGTGTATAACAACATACGGATCAGCTACCCTCTAGCTAACATGTAATGTAATCGGGGCGCCAAACAAGGAAATAGATTGTCCGGAATGGCAAAAAAACAAAAATAATCACTTCAAAGCATTAATTAAAAAGAAAATGTGTTGGATTTCATGGAATATCGATTTAAATTGACTTGTGATCATAGAAAAGTATTTTTTCCCTTGTGGCTGCAAGTTTCACTTGTGAATTAAAAATGTTATTCCACCAAATCCAATAAATATCCTCCATCTCTCTTACTGTCGTCACTTTTTGCAGCTTCTACAGGCCTTGTAAAAAGCGTCACGACACGTTTGAGGCACTGTAGTCGCTCGAGAGGCGTACTGAAGTCATTCAGCTCTTTCCGCGAGCCCGGCAGATTCTCCTCATACTCTGCGCGCACATGCAGATGCTCCAGACGCGTGTCCACCAAGTTACGGTTCTTCTTGTTCAGATTTGAGTCGTTGCTCTTCATGCAGTTGATGATGGTAGCAAACAGGTGCTTGTGGTCCACGTTCATTAGGTAGTTCTAGAAAATTAAAAGGAAATTCACAATTTATTGTATTATAGAACTTATAAGTTAAATAAGGGAGCATAACTAAACATAGAATAAACAAGAGATGTGTTCGTCAGAAACACAATGCCCCTTATTGCTCCGCTTAGAAATACAAAATAAAAAATAATTAACCTTTGACCTTGAAGGATGACCTTAACCTTGAACTTCCACCACTCAAAATGTGCAGCTTCATGAGAACAGCGCTTTGAATTTTATTTTTTTTACCTTTGACCTTGAAGGATGACCTTGACCTTGAACTTAAACCACTCACAATGTGCAGCTTTATGAGAACGCCGCTTTGAATTATTATTTTTTTACCTTTGACCTTGAAGGATGACCTTGACCTTCTACCACTCAAAATGTTTAGCTCCATGAGATACACATGCATGCCAAATATCAAGTTGCTATCTTCAATAGTGAAAAACAGAGCTCCAGATAAAATTTTGGTCTCTTTCTTATTTACTCCCTATTTTAAAACTTAATTCTTATTTTACGTCTATTTATTAAATTAATTCTTAACAATATATTAAAAAATAATTGTTTATTCATTGTTTTTGACACATCAACAAATTGAGTCATTTACGCAAGAGCTTATAAATTCATCAATTATTGACGAAACCATGCTTTGGGTATTTGAATCTAATTGAAAGAATGCATGCAGCGTGGACTTTTGACACTGAAATGGCTTTTTTGCCTTTCACGCTTCGGTCGGCCATTTTGATTTTTATGTAAAACGTTCACTGACACTTCGGCTTAGGTCATAACGGTCTTTTGGTCGCCGTTAAAGTCATATCAAAAACTATATTTAATATTTAATTTAAATGACATTTTGAATAGGTATACAGTATATGACTTGTGTATAAAAATAACGATAAGGGTAATTAAAAAGGTAAAATAAACAGTAATGACTCGTCTGCAATACTAGGAGAACAGAATCGAAACCGTTTGGCCTTTCGACCGTTCTTAGGTGTGGCTCTTCCTCACAGCAAAAGCTTGAGTGACGTTGACTTAAAGTTGTAGTTTTAATTGAGCGCCTAGACGAGTCAGAACCGGGATGAAATGTTTACGGTATATAATTTTGCTACTGGAAGTTTTACGCTCGTTCGAACATTTTGAATTCGTCTTTTATTTTTTCAATGCGTAACTTTTAAATCTAAATCATTATTTAAGAAATTAAGTTCGTTTTAACGCCTTTACGCATGTTATCTGGAGCACTGGTGAAAAAGTTATGGCCAACGTAAGTTGTTGGACGGACGGACAGACGCAATATATTAGACATTTGACCTTGAAGGATGACCTTCACCTTCACCTTTTACCACTCAAAATGTGCAGCTCCGTGAGATGCACATGCATGCCAAATATCAAGTTGCTATCCTCAATATTGAAAAAGTAATGGCCAATGTTAAAGTTTTCGGACGGACAGACGCCATATATTTGACATTTGACCTTGAAGGATGACCTTGACCTTTAACCACTCAAAATGTGCAGCTCCATGTGATACACATGCATGCCAAATATCAAGTTGCTATCTGAAGCGACAGAAGTTATGAGCATTTTTCGAAACATAAACGCAAAACCTAAACGCAAAGTGTGACGGAATGACAGACAGACGGACGGTCCGATCACTATATGCCCTTCTTTGGGGGCATACAAATAATTTCAATTCATTACAAAAGCTCACCATGAACACTGCATGTGCAGGTGAGCTAAAAGACATCAAGAACTGCTAATTCCCATATTAAAAAAAGCTAACATATACATAGGATCTTAGACAAATTGTCACTCCATACCACATTTTATTATACAAGATCAGGAATTTTGTTAAATGGCCAACCATTTGCAAGCTTACTAACACATTTCCTGGATAAGTTTAATATGACATAGGAACAAGTGTCAGATCTTCTAAATCACATGCTTTTAAATTAACATTTAAGTAACTTTCTGATAAAAAGGAAAATTGTTTTCACTAAGTTCTGTGAAACAAAAAGAAGCAGATGAAGATGCCATGTTTCAGAACTTAACCAAACCTTAACTGGACTTTATAAAAGCCCGATATTTGTCTCACAAATGAGTTATAAAAAAAGAAAAGAAATCTGTATGCCGTTCTTGATATTCACAATAGTCTAACTGATCTGGGCAATCTAAAACAAAATTAGACGCAAATTGTTGTTTTAAAGATGATGCTATAGTCATATTAACAAAAACAAAAAAATGAAACAAAATAAAACATCCGGAAAATTCAATTCATATAAAATGGTTCCGGCAACTAAGAAAAAAGTTCAGTAACTTGTTGTTCCTGTATTGTAGACATAAATTATTACCACCAGACTGTCATTCAGGACTAACTGCATGGCTCTCGTCACCTGACCAGACATCAAATCATGAAGTAGAACACAAAAACCAGCGTTTTATGATCAATGAACTTGAGAAGTCTAATTTATTGAATAATGACCATAATATTCAATCCTTCAAAACACCTATGTTTATGTGTTTTTGATAATGAATTTCCTTAGAACATTGGAACTTCATCTATTGATATTTGGACATAGCTTAAATATATATATCCAGCGATTTCCCTCTCTATTAATATGGTACCAGTAAACAGTACCATTCCCATATTTGGTACATGTATTTGAACCTTTTTTGAATCCATATTATCTAATAAACAGGGCTAATTTCCCCCATCGGACCAGATCTCGTGCCATTCCCCAAAAGGTAAGGGGCAAAGCTGTTTATACCCGATTGTATTTGTTTTCAAACAGCTTCAAAATCTATCCCCTAAAGTTTTTTAATAGTTTCACTGACAGAAGCGACACTTTTTCACTATTGATAATAACGTTTCTGTTTGTAAAGTAACTGTTTTAAGTGTTTTAAAAGTTTAGCAGAAAGCTACATAAAACGGACTCTATTCAAGGGTTGGCTTCACTACGCTTTCTCAAACCCTTCCAATCCAATAGAATTTTACTTAATTGTTTAATTTGTTTTTTAACACATATGTCAACTAAAAGAAGACCAATACATTAAAATGATAACAATAAAGTCAAATAAATAACTTGATCCAAAAACAATCTAAAACTGGCCGCTACAAATTGGAGCAATCAGGTCCTGTACCACAAGTGCAGGAGTGACAGATCCCGAGAACTTCTGATAATCAATGCAGAATGTCAGCAACAACTGGTCAAGATTCTCCTTGGTTTTGGCACTTCCTGTAAAACAGAGCTCTTTAAAGTAATCTTAACTTTCTGCAAACTATTTAGTTTAGCTTTATCAAATTAACAACCTAAGGTTTATTTAAAAGCTTTCGAGTACATTCCTTTCTTGTAAATAACCATAACTTGGTTTCTTTTTTGTGGAGATCTAAAGAAGCCCCCACAGTGGGAATCAAACCTGTGAACTCCAAGTTTAAATCTTGATTTAAAAAAAATAAGGAAAATTTCTCTGTCTTTCATTGTTGTATTTACTGTTGAGAAAAGTATGCCTCATTTGCATTTACGCCAGCCAAATGTTCTCTGCACTGCATGCATTGATGAAGTCCAGAAAAATGCTATTCAATACTACCAAGAGATGTGTTTGTCAGAAACACAATGTCCCCTATTGCGCCGCTTTGAAGCCATATATTTGACCTGTGACCTTGAAGGATGACCTTGACCTTTCACCACTCAAAATGTGCAGCTCCAGGAGATACGCATGCATGCCAAATATCAAGTTGCTATCTTCAATAATGCAAAAGTTATTGTAAAACGTTAACCAAGGTAAACGTTTTGGGACACACACAATGAATAAATGAATGAATGTTAAAAGGACAAAAACAATATGCCCTCGGTCTTTCGATCCGGGGGCAAAACAAAAACTTTGAAATTTTACTTTAAATAATGGGTTGAGTCATTTTGATGACATATTTCACATTGAAAGTTCTATTACTGAAACAAATTGTTGTTTGTAAAATAGTTATGACTGCCCCCTCTAGGTTAAAATTAATGTTCCCATATAAGATGTTTTTGACAAACATTACATCGTACATATTTAATTGTATTTTCAGCATGAATATGATGATCTTATATTGAATAATTGTTAGAAAACACATATGATAATAGTTAAACAGAATCGACATAATTACAACAAGAGATGTGTTTGTCACAAACACAATGCCCACTACTGCGCCGCTTTCAGTTTGATACATGTTTTTTTACCTTGACCTTGACCTTTACCTTTCACCACTCAAAATGTGCAGCTTCAATGAGATACACATGCATGCCAAATATCAAGTTGCTATGTGACAGGACATAGAAGTTATGAGCATTTTTCGAAACCTAAATGCGAAACCTAAACCAAAAGTGTGAAGGAAGGACAGACAGAAAGACAGGCGGACGATCCGATCACCATATGCCCTCCTTCGGGGGCATAAACACATACATGATAAACAACTATAAACAGGCTTCAATTCACAACAGACTAAGTTTATTTTAATGAATTTAAAAAGGGCACTTACCTATGACTTGCTGCCCTTTGACCTTGTTTCGTAAAACATGCTTACACAACCCCATCATTTGGGTGACAGTCTCTTTCAGGTAAAAACCCTCCCCTAAGAGAGATGGCATTATCTTGCCTGAAAAGAGTTAAAGGGATCTTTTCACGCTTTGGTAAATTGACAAAATTGAAAAAAGTTGTTTCAGATTCGCAAATTTTCGTTTTAGTTATGATATTTGTGAGGAAACAGTAATACTGAACATTTACCATGGTCTAATAGAGCCATTATATGCATCTTTTGACGATTTTATAACCTAAAAATTATAAAGCGTTGCAACGCGAAACGATTGAATAATTTGGAGAGTTCTGTTTTTGTCGTTAAATTTTGTGAAACTACGAAGATTGCTTATATAAGGTATAAAATACGTACAGCGTGTGTACTCGGCGGAATAGCTCAGTAGGCTAAAGCGTTTTTACTTCAGGACTCTGGCAGGACTCCAGGGGTCACTGGTTGGAAACCTGGTGCGGTCAATGTTCTTTTCCTTTTTTTAAGTTTATTCTTGATTTTTTACTGGAGCTTTTACAATCCAATGTTTACATTTATCGATATAAAGCATTTAATGAATAAGTTAAAAAATGCCAAAATCTGTGAAAAGGCCCCTTTAAGACATCCAGTCATCTATATGATCTGTGCTCTGCAAAAACTGGGCTTAATGCACTTGCGTAGTGTCCTCCCACATTAGCCCGTGCCTTTCCCACAGGTTAACCAGGGACAACACAGGCTGCCAACACTGGATTATTTTATTTGAAGAGACCACCTTTAAACAAAAAATTCCCTGAAAGTTTCATCCTGGATGCACATGTTTAAAGCTATTCTAAAGAAAGGACAAGTAGTTTGAACGGTAAAATAGTTTTTAACAAACACAATTCTCATACAAAAGACAGTAGAAGCTGAAGTAAACATCAACAAGCGATGTGTTCGTCAGAAACACAATGACCTCAATTGCGCCGCTTTGAACAAAAAAAAATAATTTTTCTTTACCTTTGACCTTGAAGGATGACCTTTACCTTGAACTTCCACCACTCAAAATGTGCAGCTCCGTGTGATGCACATGCATGCCAAATATCAAGTTGCTATCTTCAATAGTGAAAAAGTTATGGCCATAAAAGTTTTTGGACGGACAGTAGGGCTGTCACGATTCACCGGTATATCGGTATATTGCGTTGCATGTCGTGAAAAAAATCGCACCGCCGTACGGCGTTGCCGCACCGGTTTTGTTAATATTATTATATTACCACAGATATAAATATATTACATAATTATTTTGATATAGATATGGTTTTGAAAACTGTAGCAGCGATTCAATTAGGCTAAATAAATCATCAGTTCATATCCAGGTCAAGCAAGCGCTTTCACTGGTAGATGTTTAACTTTCACGTTTAAAATACGGCGATGTATGGGTCCGTACCTTTTTTGGAATTTGGGACAGGTTTCCTTTGCAAATAAGTTCATAATTATCCAAAAGATGTTTACTCTATTTCTTAGTTTCTTTCTTTAGTATATTGATCGTTCAAAGCATGGTACTTCCGAATCATGTTATCTTAAGATTATGAATAAGTCAAGGAAGAGTCAGAACGCTACGGATTTTCAATACTGGGCCTGCTGACTCCGCATTTTAAACATGCCCTTGAAGCGTTCGATTTACACAGATTGTAGTCACAGCTATTGTAAACAACATGGCGGACATTTTAGACAAAGACGCGAATAACAATAACAATTACAATGACTACTTCTATCAAGTTTATTACAGTTTCTTTTACAGTTTATAGTCATACTATGATACCAGTGTTTTCTGATTATTGAGTTTAATAAAGTTTGTAAAACTTGTTATTCTGCTGTTTTCTTCACAGATACATATTCTGTAAAATATCGCGGTACGTACCGCGATACAGTGTTGCCGTACCACGATATACCGCAGTACGCTCACGGCGTATCGTGACAGCCCTAACGGACAGACAGACTGACACACTGATAGACAGTTCAACTGCTATATGCCACCCTACCTGGGGCATAAAAACCCATAAAATCAACAATTAGACACACCTATTTGGATTTGTTCCACAGCTTGATTATCCAGGATCATCACTTTTTGCTGCTTGTCGTTTGAGACATGGCCTCCCATTGGTCAGTTCCCATCCTAATTCGCAAGCAATCAACCAATAGCTTCTGTCGTAAGACACTGTATTTTGTCTCCAGAGCCTGCAATTAAAATTGAACAGTTATTATTATAATCTGCAAATCTTTGTATTCTCTTATTAAAGAGTAAATACATATTGGATTTAAAAACATGAGATGTTATTGCAAAACTTTAACCAAGGTTAAAGTTTTGGGACACACACAATGGATGAATGAATGAATGACAGACAGAATGACAAGCCAAAAACAATATACCCCAGATCTTTCGATCCGGGGGCGTAAAAATTTGCAATCAAAACAACCGAATTACTTTTAATGTCAACAATCTAAATACCACAGCAGACCTCTATAGGCTGGCTAATAAATTAAGTTCAATTTCATATTTAACAAACGGCATACATTGATATTTGGGCATAACTATGACTTCAATTTCCAAATGATGAATGAACAAGAGCTGTCACCATAGGATGACTTATGCCCCTATAAACGCTTGATAGAAGTTATGAGTATTTTTTTCCAAACCAAAACGCAGATTTCGAAACCTAAATGCTGACCCTATGTTCAAGGTCAAGGTAACAGGGGTCAAAATTTGTGTGAGTATGGAAAGACCTTGTCCATATAAACATGCATACCAAATATGAGGGTTATATCTCAAGGGACATAGAAGTTATGAACATTTTTCAAAACGTAAAAGCAGATTTCAAAACCTAAACGCGGACCCTAACTTCAAGGTCAAGGTCACAGGGGTCAAAATTTGTGTGCTTATGGAAAGGCCTTGTCCATATACACATGCATACCAAATATAAAGGTTATATCTCAAGGGACATAGAAGTTATGAGCATTTTTCGAAACCTAAACGCGGACATTAAGTTCAAGGTCAAGGTCACAGGGGTAAAAATGTTTGTGCGTATGTAAAGGCCTTGTCCATATACACATTCATACCAAATATAAAGGTTATATCTCAAGGGACATAGAAGTTATGAGCATTTTTCGAAACCTGAAAGCAGATTTCGAAACCTAAACGTGGACCCCAAGTTCAAGGTCAACGTCACAGGGGTAACAAAATGTGTGCGTATGGAAAGGCCTTGTTAATATACACATGCATACCAAATATAAAGGTTATATCTCAAGGGACATAGAAGTTATGAGCATTTTTCGAAACCTAAACGCAAAGTGTGTGATGGAAAGACGGACAGACAAACAGACAGATGGACAGTCGGATCACTATATGCCCCCTTTTTTTCGAAAGGGGGCATCAAAACATCATAAATAAGATTAGCACAATACATTGATGCCAGTTTTGCAGTTTGATTTTGAAAACATAGAACAAAAATCAATAATAATTATTATTGTCTAGTTAATATATTTGACAAGGTCATTAAACAAGAGCTGTCAGAAGACAGCGCGCTAGACTATTCAAGTGCTTGACAGTATAACGTATTGACAGTATAACGTACGCCATCATGAGGAAATTGTTCATATTCAATAATTTATTAGACGATCTTTCAAAAATAAAAAAAGGAACAAACAAATTATTTATTTTTGGGGAGGGGTATGGGGGTGAGAGGGGGGTATAATGTGGGGTGTGGTAATTTATTAGATGATGTTTAAAAAAAATTGGGGGGGAGGGGGGGTAGGGGTGAGAGGGGAAGGGTATAATGTGGGGTGTGGTAATTTATTAGATGTTTAAAAAAAAAAAATGGGGGGGGAGGTTTGGGGGGGGGGAGGGATTCTGGGTAGGGGCGTGAGGTATTGTTTGGGTGGAATCCATTGTGGTATTTAGGTAAGTGTTGTTTTGTCAAAGTAATAATAACTCTATTCAAGGGTTGGCTTCACTACGCTTTCTCAAACCCTTCCAATCCAATAGAATTTTACTTAATTGTTTAATTTGTTTTTTAACACATATGTCAACTAAAAGAAGACCAATACATTAAAATGATAACAATAAAGTCAAATAAATAACTTGATCCAAAAACAATCTAAAACTGGCCGCTACAAATTGGAGCAATTAGGTCCTGTACCACAAGTGCAGGAGTGACAGATCCCGAGAACTTCTGATAATCAATGCAGAATGTCAGCAACAACTGGTCAAGATTCTCCTTGGTTTTGGCACTTCCTGTAAAACAGAGCTCTTTAAAGTAATCTTAACTTTCTGCAAACTATTTAGTTTAGCTTTATCAAATTAACAACCTAAGGTTTATTTAAAAGCTTTCGAGTACATTCCTTTCTTGTAAATAACCATAACTTGGTTTCTTTTTTGTGGAGATCTAAAGAAGCCCCCACAGTGGGAATCAAACCTGTGAACTCCAAGTTTAAATCTTGATTTAAAAAAAATAAGGATAATTTCTCTGTCTTTCATTGTTGTATTTACTGTTGAGAAAAGTATGCCTCATTTGCATTTACGCCAGCCAAATGTTCTCTGCACTGCATGCATTGATGAAGTCCAGAAAAATGCTATTCAATACTACCAAGAGATGTGTTTGTCAGAAACACAATGTCCCCTATTGCGCCGCTTTGAAGCCATATATTTGACCTGTGACCTTGAAGGATGACCTTGACCTTTCACCACTCAAAATGTGCAGCTCCAGGAGATACGCATGCATGCCAAATATCAAGTTGCTATCTTCAATAATGCAAAAGTTATTGTAAAACGTTAACCAAGGTAAACGTTTTGGGACACACACAATGAATAAATGAATGAATGTTAAAAGGACAAAAACAATATGCCCTCGGTCTTTCGATCCGGGGGCAAAACAAAAACTTTGAAATTTTACTTTAAATAATGGGTTGAGTCATTTTGATGACATATTTCACATTGAAAGTTCTATTACTGAAACAAATTGTTGTTTGTAAAATAGTTATGACTGCCCCCTCTAGGTTAAAATTAATGTTCCCATATAAGATGTTTTTGACAAACATTACATCGTACATATTTAATTGTATTTTCAGCATGAATATGATGATCTTATATTGAATAATTGTTAGAAAACACATATGATAATAGTTAAACAGAATCGACATAATTACAACAAGAGATGTGTTTGTCACAAACACAATGCCCACTACTGCGCCGCTTTCAGTTTGATACATGTTTTTTTACCTTGACCTTGACCTTTACCTTTCACCACTCAAAATGTGCAGCTCCAATGAGATACACATGCATGCCAAATATCAAGTTGCTATGTGACAGGACATAGAAGTTATGAGCATTTTTCGAAACCTAAATGCGAAACCTAAACCAAAAGTGTGAAGGAAGGACAGACAGAAAGACAGACGGACGATCCGATCACCATATGCCCTCCTTCGGGGGCATAAACACATACATGATAAACAACTATAAACAGGCTTCAATTCACAACAGACTAAGTTTATTTTAATGAATTTAAAAAGGGCACTTACCTATGACTTGCTGACCCTTGACCTTGTTTCGTAAAACATGCTTACACAACCCCATCATTTGGGTGACAGTCTCTTTCAGGTAAAAACCCTCCCCTAAGAGAGATGGCATTATCTTGCCTGAAAAGAGTTAAAGGGATCTTTTCACGCTTTGGTAAATTGACAAAATTGAAAAAAGTTGTTTCAGATTCGCAAATTTTCGTTTTAGTTATGATATTTGTGAGGAAACAGTAATACTGAACATTTACCATGGTCTAATAGAGCCATTATATGCATCTTTTGACTATTTTATAACCTAAAAATTATAAAGCGTTGCAACGCGAAACGATTGAATAATTTGGAGAGTTCTGTTTTTGTCGTTAAATTTTGTGAAACTACGAAGATTGCTTATATAAGGTATAAAATACGTACAGCGTGTGTACTCGGCGGAATAGCTCAGTAGGCTAAAGCGTTTTTACTTCAGGACTCTGGCAGGACTCCAGGGGTCACTGGTTGGAAACCTGGTCCGGTCAATGTTCTTTTCCTTTTTTTAAGTTTATTCTTGATTTTTTACTGGAGCTTTTACAATCCAATGTTTACATTTATCGATATAAAGCATTTAATGAATAAGTTAAAAAATGCCAAAATCTGTGAAAAGGCCCCTTTAAGACATCCAGTCATCTATATGATCTGTGCTCTGCAAAAACTGGGCTTAATGCACTTGCGTAGTGTCCTCCCACATTAGCCCGTGCCTTTCCCACAGGTTAACCAGGGACAACACAGGCTGCCAACACTGGATTATTTTATTTGAAGAGACCACCTTTAAACAAAAAATTCCCTGAAAGTTCCATCCTGGATGCACATGTTTAAAGCTATTCTAAAGAAAGGACAAGTAGTTTGAACGGTAAAATAGTTTTTAACAAACACAATTCTCATACAAAAGACAGTAGAAGCTGAAGTAAACATCAACAAGCGATGTGTTCGTCAGAAACACAATGACCTCAATTGCGCCGCTTTGAACAAAAAAAAATTTTTTTTCTTTACCTTTGACCTTGAAGGATGACCTTTACCTTGAACTTCCACCACTCAAAATGTGCAGCTCCGTGTGATGCACATGCATGCCAAATATCAAGTTGCTATCTTCAATAGTGAAAAAGTTATGGCCATAAAAGTTTTTGGACGGACAGTAGGGCTGTCACGATTCACCGGTATATCGGTATATTGCGTTGCATGTCGTGAAAAAAATCGCACCGCCGTACGGCGTTGCCGCACCGGTTTTGTTAATATTATTATATTACCACAGATATAAATATATTACATAATTATTTTGATATAGATATGGTTTTGAAAACTGTAGCAGCGATTCAATTAGGCTAAATAAATCATCAGTTCATATCCAGGTCAAGCAAGCGCTTTCACTGGTAGATGTTTAACTTTCACGTTTAAAATACGGCGATGTATGGGTCCGTACCTTTTTTGGAATTTGGGACAGGTTTCCTTTGCAAGTAAGTTCATAATTATCCAAAAGATGTTTACTCTATTTCTTAGTTTCTTTCTTTAGTATATTGATCGTTCAAAGCATGGTACTTCCGAATCATGTTATCTTAAGATTATGAATAAGTCAAGGAAGAGTCAGAACGCTACGGATTTTCAATACTGGGCCTGCTGACTCCGCATTTTAAACATGCCCTTGAAGCGTTCGATTTACACAGATTGTAGTCACAGCTATTGTAAACAACATGGCGGACATTTTAGACAAAGACGCGAATAACAATAACAATTACGATGACTACTTCTATCAAGTTTATTATAGTTTCTTTTACAGTTTATAGTCATACTATGATACCAGTGTTTTCTGATTATTGAGTTTAATAAAGTTTGTAAAACTTGTTATTCTGCTGTTTTCTTCACAGATACATATTCTGTAAAATATCGCGGTACGTACCGCGATACAGTGTTGCCGTACCACGATATACCGCAGTACGCTCACGGCGTATCGTGACAGCCCTAACGGACAGACAGACTGACACACTGATGGACAGTTCAACTGCTATATGCCACCCTACCTGGGGCATAAAAACCCATAAAATCAACAATTAGACACACCTATTTGGATTTGTTCCACAGCTTGATTATCCAGGATCATCACTTTTTGCTGCTTGTCGTTTGAGACATGGCCTCCCATTGGTCAGTTCCCATCCTAATTCGCAAGCAATCAACCAATAGCTTCTGTCGTAAGACACTGTATTTTGTCTCCAGAGCCTGCAATTAAAATTGAACAGTTATTATTATAATATGCAAATCTTTGTATTCTCTTATTAAAGAGTAAATACATATTGGATTTAAAAACATGAGATGTTATTGCAAAACTTTAACCAAGGTTAAAGTTTTGGGACACACACAATGGATGAATGAATGAATGACAGACAGAATGACAAGCCAAAAACAATATACCCCAGATCTTTCGATCCGGGGGCGTAAAAATTTGCAATCAAAACAACCGAATTACTTTTAATGTCAACAATCTAAATACCACAGCAGACCTCTATAGGCTGGCTAATAAATTAAGTTCAATTTCATATTTAACAAACGGCATACATTGATATTTGGGCATAACTATGACTTCAATTTCCAAATGATGAATGAACAAGAGCTGTCACCATAGGATGACTTATGCCCCTATAAACGCTTGATAGAAGTTATGAGTATTTTTTTCCAAACCAAAACGCAGATTTCGAAACCTAAATGCTGACCCTATGTTCAAGGTCAAGGTAACAGGGGTCAAAATTTGTGTGAGTATGGAAAGACCTTGTCCATATAAACATGCATACCAAATATGAGGGTTATATCTCAAGGGACATAGAAGTTATGAACATTTTTCAAAACGTAAAAGCAGATTTCAAAACCTAAACGCGGACCCTAACTTCAAGGTCAAGGTCACAGGGGTCAAAATTTGTGTGCTTATGGAAAGGCCTTGTCCATATACACATGCATACCAAATATAAAGGTTATATCTCAAGGGACATAGAAGTTATGAGCATTTTTCGAAACCTAAACGCGGACATTAAGTTCAAGGTCAAGGTCACAGGGGTAAAAATGTTTGTGCGTATGTAAAGGCCTTGTCCATATACACATTCATACCAAATATAAAGGTTATATCTCAAGGGACATAGAAGTTATGAGCATTTTTCGAAACCTGAAAGCAGATTTCGAAACCTAAACGTGGACCCCAAGTTCAAGGTCAACGTCACAGGGGTAACAAAATGTGTGCGTATGGAAAGGCCTTGTTAATATACACATGCATACCAAATATAAAGGTTATATCTCAAGGGACATAGAAGTTATGAGCATTTTTCGAAACCTAAACGCAAAGTGTGTGATGGAAAGACGGACAGACAAACAGACAGATGGACAGTCGGATCACTATATGCCCCCTTTTTTTCGAAAGGGGGCATCAAAACATCATCAATAAGATTAGCACAATACATTGATGCCAGTTTTGCAGTTTGATTTTGAAAACATAGAACAAAAATCAATAATAATTATTATTGTCTAGTTAATATATTTGACAAGGTCATTAAACAAGAGCTGTCAGAAGACAGCGCGCTAGACTATTCAAGTGCTTGACAGTATAACGTATTGACAGTATAACGTACGCCATCATGAGGAAATTGTTCATATTCAATAATTTATTAGACGATCTTTCAAAAATAAAAAAAGGAACAAACAAATTATTTATTTTTGGGGAGGGGTATGGGGGTGAGAGGGGGGTATAATGTGGGGTGTGGTAATTTATTAGATGATGTTTACAAAAAATTGGGGGGGAGGGGGGGTAGGGGGTGAGAGGGGAAGGGTATAATGTGGGGTGTGGTAATTTATTAGATGTTTAAACAAAAAATGGGGGGGGGAGGTTTAGGGGGGGGAGGGATTCTGGGTAGGGGCGTGAGGTATTGTTTGGGTGGAATCCATTGTGGTATTTAGGTAAGTGTTGTTTTGTCAAAGTAATAATAAAATGTGATCATAAATAAAGAAGTTATGGCAATTTAAGCAAAATGTTCAATTATCTAAGTGTAAAAGGGGCCATAATTATGTCAAAATGCTTGTTCCAGTGGTCTGCTATTATTTATAGGTTGGGGTCATGTTGGTAAACAAGTATGCAACATATACAAGCAATATGTCAAAGGATATAGGAAATATTTGGGGTAGTACGCAAACTTTAACATAGATTTATCAATAATATGCATATTTTAAGTATAAAAGGGGCAATCATTATGACAAAATGCTTGATAGAGTTGTCTGCTCTTGTTTATAGGTTGCGGTCATGTTGGTAAACAAGTATGCAAAATATGAAAGCAATATGTCAAGGGACAAAGAAAATATTTGGGGTAGTACCAAAACTTTAACATTTGAACGCAGACGCTAACGCAGACACCGATGCCGGGGTGAGTAGGATAGCTCCACTATATATATTTCATATATAATAGTCGAGCTAAAAATCAAACAAAAACCAGATCACTTGAAAATCCATAGGCAACTTAAAGATTCAACATTATGTTCCACTTTTATGTCTTATATAAGCCGTGCTCCGTGAAAAGGGGGTTTAATGAATGAGCGTAAAATGTTGTTCCAGATTAGCCTGTGCAGTCCACACAGGCAAATCAGGGACGACACTTTCCGCCTAAACTGGATTTTTAGCTAAGAAACTTTTTGTAAACGAAAAATACCATAAAAGCAGAAAGTGTAGTAACTGATTAGCCTGTGCAGACTGCACAGGCTAATCTGTAATGACACTTTAAGCACATGCATTTAGCTCAATTTTCACAGAGCATGGCTTATACCTCTTTTGCGTACCTTGCTGACCCCACAGAAGTTGATAGAACTCGTTATAACTGGTCAGCAGTCTGGAATAGTCAGGGGCAGTAGATTTGTTTGCATCGCCTGGAAAGCAACTAAGTAATTAACTAGTGACCTGAAAATCAATAGGGGTCATCTGCGAGTCACGATCATTCTACCTATCAAGTTTCATGATCCTAGGAATAAGCGTTCTTCAGTTATCATCCGGAAACCATTTTACTATTTCGGGTCATCGTGACCTTGACCTTTGACCTAGTAGCCTGAAAATCAATAGGGGTCATCTGCGAGTCATGATCAATCTACCTATCAAGTTTCATGATCCTAGGCCTTAGCGTTCTTGAGTTATATCCGGAAACCATTTTACTATTTCGGGTCACTGTGACCTTGACCGTTGACCTAGTGACCTCAAAATCAATAGGGGTCATCTGCGAGTCATGATCAATCTACCTATCAAGTTTCATGATCCTAGGCCTAAGCGTTCTTGAGTTATCATCCGGAAACCATTTTAATATTTCGGGTCACCGTGACCTTGACCTTTGACCTAGTGACCTTAAAATCAATAGGGGTCATCTGCGAGTCATGATCAATGTACCTATGAAGTTTCATGATCATAGGCCCAAGCGTTCTTGAGTTATCGTCTGACAACCACCTGGTGGACAGACCGACCGACCGACATGAGCAAAGCAATATACCCCCTCTTCTTCGAAGGGGGGCATAACAATTACCATACTAATAGGTAAGTGATAACAGCAAATGGTTTTCCAACTTAAATAACATATGCCGATTAAAGGCTTTTTTCTCTTTTTCACTTTTCTTTAAAAGTATGCAGTATACACTGATGATCAAGGAAACACAAATAATTGATAATATACTAAAATATTCTTATTGTTCCAGAGCATGAATAGACAAGTATGGAATAAAAGAAAATGCATTATTTAAAATTGCGTCAGTAACCCTTGATTGGTCATTGTCTGCTCGGGTACTACTTAAATGTATCCCTGGTACTCTTAAGTATACCAATTTAGTACCACAGTTTTATTTCCCACTAAATTCATTATCGTAAAACGCGATACAGAATACTAAACAAAATTCTCTTTAAACAAAACAATTTTTTCAGTAGGAGTTTCGATAATATAGAGGCAATTTTACAGATTATTAACATAAATATGAACATAATTAATTTGATTTCCTTTAAGCCGATAACAGCAAATTTAGCGTTTGAATTCCCGGATACGTTTAAGTGTATTTTCTGTACCTGGGATACATTTAAGTATACTTTAGAGTACCTGGGGTAAATTTAAGTATACTTTTGAGTACCCAGGGAACATTTAAGTAGTTCCCAAGCCTACAATGACCAATCAAGCGTGAGTAACAAATTGCAAATAGCATTTTCAAACATGCATAAGATTTGACCACCCCTGTTTACTGCAAATGATTTAATATTCCACACAATGGAAATAAAGCTCATTTCCCCCATCGCCTGTTCTCATGTCGATTTGAGGATGGAATTAATAATGTCGCGTTCTGTGAAAACCAGGCTTATTGCATGTGTGCAATGTGTCATCCCAGATTAGCCTGTGCAGTCTGCGTATTGGCAGACAGGCAAGAGCGACCTGAAACAAGAGCTGTCACCATAGGATGACTTATGCCCCCTATAAACGCTTGATAGAAGTTATGAGCTTTTTTTCAAAACCTAAACGCAGATTTCGAAACCTAAACACGGACCCTAACTTTAAGGTCAAGGTCACAGGGGTCAAAATTTGTGTGCGTATGGAAAGGCCTTGTCCATATACACATGCATACCAAATATGAAGGTTATATCTCAAGGGACATAGAAGTTATGAGCAATTTTCAAAACCTAAACACAGATTTCGAAACCTAAACGCGGACCCTAAGTTCAAGGTCAAGGTCACAGGGGTCAAGATTTGTGTGCGCATGGAAAGGCCTTGTCCATATACACATGCATACCAAATATGAAGGTTATATCTCAAGGGAAATAGAAGTTATGAGCATTTTTCGAAACCTAAACGCAAAGTGTGACGGAAAGATGGACAGACGGACAGTCCGATCACTATATGCCCTCCTACCGGGAGCATAAAAAAACCGACGGTTGGTGGGGCATGCGCAGAATGACATTGGCGCAGTTCCGGCATTCAGTCAAGTCAAAAATGCTGTTAAATAAAGCACCAGTCATTCTTTTTATCAACCTAAGGGGTAACGATCTGGCCAATACGTCCTGGCTAAATGCATGTGTGAAATGTGTCATCCCAGATTGGCCTGTGTAGTCTGCACAGATTAATGAGAGACAAAACTTTTTGCCAAGACTGGACTTTTATTTTAGAAGAGACTTCCTTTAAACACAAAATTCCATTAAAGCAGAGTGTCTTCCCAGATTAGCCTGTGAAGACTACACAAGGTAATCTGTGATGACACTTTCGAACATGCCTTAAGCCCAGTTTTGTAGAACGTGGCTCAATTAATGTCTCCCATACCTTTATTCACAGCTCTGTTGAAGACCTCTGACACACACAGAACACGGTAACTCTCATCTTTGCTGTTGTAAAATGTCTCTTCAAACAAGATGGCTACCTATACAAAGATATAAGTCAAGAGGAAGTGACTTGTTACCATTATATTTCTCAAAAACGAGAGGTCCATGATGGCCCTTCAGCCAGAGATTAAATCACCAGTTCATGAAAATACCTGAAAACTATGCCAGTGTTAAAAAGAGGCATGACTGGTCCCACATTCCCAAATCTACAAGGTAAAACATTTTAAAAACATCTTAAAGGGTAAAAACAAATCTGCCTGGTAACAAATATTGTGAAACAGGGTAAATTCAAATACATTAATGTCCCACAAATAATAATGATGTTACATATTAGATCAGGCAGATAAGCCCTCTCTTCTTCAAATGCTTTATTTATAATTAAGACCTTGTATGTGGTATGCCATACGATTTTGTTCTTCTTTATAAAGTACCATAAAACACTACTTTCCAATTGGGAAAAAAATTACAATGTGTCAATTTGCCGATCGTTAACCTCGGCGGTACCAATCATGCAAACTCCGCGTATCGCGGGAAGTTCTTAAAGCGGGTATATACGATTTTTATATGTGCTGAATTGTAAAATATTGATACAAATATGTTGTAATAACACACAATATGCAAGAAAAATGATACATTTAAGACGAAGTTCATAAAATACAGCAAATACAAATGAGCGCCTCGAGCCGATTGTGACGAAGATAATTCGTAATTATTTTCCTACAATAACCGATGCATTCGTCTTTTTAGTGAGAGTTCGTGTGTCGTATGAATCGATATCGCTGCAGGAATTTCAAATGAACCGTTAAACTAAATTTAGATTCACATCGTACATGCATGATATACATGCTGGCGAATTCGGCTGTACAGCCTTTTTCGATTTCAGAATTAAATATCTGGCTTATTTAGCATTTTTCGACACATGTTCTTCTTAACTTTTATTTTAGTTTATATTGAAATATATGTATAATAATTTTTTTACACATTTTATATTAATTAATAAATATTTGACAAAATCGTATATACCCGCTTTGATCTCCCTCCAAGGCCGTGTCCGTGGAGCAGCGAGGGAAATTGGGGAAACGCATGGACTGTACTGTACAACAGAAAAATGATACATGTATATGAAAGCAGTGAAATTGGCTTGGAGTGTCTGCGTACTTACCTCTTTTGCATCTTTATATCTTTTGCCTAAAAGGATCTGTCTTGAAGAATCTGAACATGCTGAAATGTGAATGAAAAATGACAACAAAACAAAAACAATAAACACTCTGTAAACGACCACCTTGTCATTACGACCAACTTGATATGTCAACTACCATTTTTCAGTCTCTTATTTATCCTCTTATATTTCAATGGTGGCTACACTCACTGATCCGACCAAACCGCTAACAGCTATTAAAATCACTTTAAACAGAATTAATCAACTTAATTGCTCTAAATTGCCACCTGCCAAACAACCAATAATTTTCACAACTTACTTGATTTGGGGTTGTGGTTCAATCACCCAATTTGACAAGGGTAATTGCATACACTGCAAGGTGATTTTCAGCCATTGTTCTTCTTTTAAATCCTTCAGAACAAAACAGAACAAAATGTTCATTTCATTCTTGATTGATATTTATCTAATATGTTCGAGTCTTTGATGGGTAAATTGGTTATTATTCAGAACACACTTTAAAGATTAAAGACGGCAAATAATTTAACAGTTTGGATAGTTGAGTAAGATGCGAAAAAGCAAGTGGGCTCTAACTTTGCTATAATCTTACATGTACATGCTTGGTCAGTGAAGTGAAACTGTCATCTTGGTCTGTACTTGGCAATTAAATGTGATCACCAAAGTCATACTTGGGTATACAGACCTGAAAGAATAGAGAAACAAGTCTAGATTAGTTCAGAATATATACAGGTATTTAATTGTAAATAATTCAGTTTTTAGCAATAATTACCAATAAGCAAAGTTGAGTTAAGTATCATTATTGCAAACACAATCATTGCAAAATAAGTATTACTCAGATGATTAAAAAATCAAATAATCTTATATGCCTTTTTATCAAACCCACAACGCATGAAATGCCTTTATTTAAGCCATTCCCATCTCAGCTACTGGATTCAACACTATCAATTGTACAGGCTTGGCAAAATTGCCGGTACGCCGGTCCTGACTGGCAGATTTCCATTTGGTCCGGCAGGTTTTACAAGAATGTCGGTCCTGGCGACCAGCAAAATGTAAAATGAATGCAAACAAATCATATTTTTTCAAAGTTGAAAATTTGAAGATCAAACTCCATACTACATCATGAAAATGAAATCGCTCATTGTTTTGATGTTTGCAATAAGTTTGTTACGTACAATTAGGAAATTGAACTGGTTACACAACACCTACTTCAAACTCAGTCGCAAAATCAGAAACTGCGTTCTAACAAAAAAGATCTAGATATCTTTTTCATATTTTTCGAGTAGTTAAGGACATTAAAATATGAATTTATTTATGAAGCATGGCTTAAAAAAGGTTGTTTATTAAATATAAACAATGTTCTTGTGATATCTTATAATAATAATAATAATAATTATTATTATAAGATATCACTATTAAATATTATTAAATAATAACATAATATATAACATGCACTCGTCATAGGTCTCCAAAAAGGTTATCATTTAACATTGTACAAGTTAGTGTCCATTACCCGCAATTTTATTTTCGATACTTCTTACTTTAGTTTACCTTGTTATAATGCCTAAATGGATATCATTGGTCAGTTAAATATAGTTTGACCAATTAGATGCCATGTATATGTAATTGTTGCCAGGGTTTTTTTTACTAAGAAAGTGACGCCGATATTCGGCGTCTTCCCCTACCAGAATTTTTCCCCTAAAATTACCATTTCCCCTCCAAAAATATAATTTTTCACCAAAATATAATATTTAACCCTCAAAGAAATGTTTTTTTTTCTTTTGGGAAGTCGACACTTATCCAATTTGTACCATGTACAACGATCTCGCTCTCTCTCTCTCTCTCCCTCCCGACGAACACTCAAATCTGGGAATCCCAGTGATTCTATATATAGCTCTTAAATTACGTCATGGAAACCGGGCAACTAATCGTATTAATCATGTGACTATTTTACTGGATTACGGTCTTGCGCGAGAAGGGTGTTTTGTCAATTAATTACCGGAAACCAGTCGAATTTTCATCCGGGTTATGTGAAAGCCAAGATATAAACGTTAAAACAGAAAAAAGTCTCAATATTGGCGTTCATACACGAACAAAATAAAACGTTCGGACTCGGGAAATATTAATTGCGTTGACGCCTTTTTTAAGAATGAATCATCAAAAACCGTTGAAACCCAGCAGGATTCGGAGGTACATATAATCAACATCGATTAATACTGTCGGATTATTGTGAAAGTGAAAGTAGACAATCGGCAGCTGCCGCACCTTTCCCTTCCAATACTGTAGCAGATCTTGATCGTCAACCCATTCATCATGAAATTGAAATCACAATATTGACATCGTTCCCCGGCCCCAGTTGAAAACATTTCCCATTATTAGATCTACGCCTGCAACTTTATTTCGGACTTTGACTTTAATATCATACTTGTTCATGTGTTTAAGAACAAAAAAAATCAGAGACATGCCTCTTTTTCTAAAAAATAACCCTGAAGTCTGTGGGCGAGTTATAGACATTGAAATGAACAGTTTTTATTTTTTCCCCAAATATGTCTCTTTCGCGCTCGATTTTCCCCTTTAACCCAGCGTCCAGCGTCTTCCCCTTTTTCTAAAAAAAAAACCCTGGTAACATACATGTGTATTTCGAATCGATTAACACCGAAAAACTGTCACAATTGCCATAAAATATAATGGCAAACTGCAGTCAAAAACACAGCATCCTGTAAAAAAATGAAAATCTGTTCTCTGTACAAAATAAACACATATTTTCAGAATAAAAAAAATTGATAAAGGCTCCCCTTCTGTTATGTTAATGTCATATACCGGTACTTATCATGAAACATCATGTCAAGTTGCATTTGTCTTACCACCTTTTTAAAATCTAAATACGGATCAACACGCCATTATCATACTTAAAACATTCCGGAAAGCCAGGAACCTGTAGAACCAGTTTTTTTTTCAACTTTTTGAGAAGATAGCCCATGGCTTTGGAATTGGGAATTTTATCGGCATTTTCATGAAATTGGGAAAATAAATTCATTAGCCTTTTTTTCCACATGAAAAGTCCACTGATTAGGGAAATACTAATTTTGATATAAGTCTTTATAATCATTCAAATTAAAAGAAAAAAAATCGTATAATACTTTGTTAGATGTAATTGAATTGAAATTGAGATAAAATACGCATTTTACTTCCTTCAAAAAAAAAAAAAAGAAAAAAAATTATTTTTTTTGGAAAATGGAAAGTTTTTGCCACATTTTGGGAAAAATATACTTTTGAGGATTGGGAACATTATTTATCGGCTATAAAATCGGGCCAAAAAAACCCTGAGAACAGAGGAAAAACACATTGTATTTAAAACACATTAATAGAAAACATGTATCCATATGCGTGCATGCCATGTGCTCATAGGTTTAGTAATTGTTATTTTATTACATGAACTTTATTTATTATGAACAAACGTGTGCTGTAATGTTATATTTAATGTTATCCATGTTGCACCAGTAAGTTGACAGTCCAAATAAAGTCATATTTAAAGCACAGACAAATGTTGTTTTGTTTATAAAAATACCTGTGATATTACAGTTCCATTGTATCATCTGTACTCTGGCTTAGAGGTTTTGAGTTAATGTTTGCATCTGATTTAATCTGATTTTCAGGAAATGTATATTTTTTTCCATGAATATATTCAAATTTTCTTTTCCTTTAACTTGCGCTTTATTTTATCTTATTATATGTTCTTTCTGATGATTTCAACAATGTGGATTTGCCTATATCGACTTGTTCTTCCCTTGACAAAACTGTGCATGTTTTACCGATGCTTTGTCTTTTGATTATTGTGATAACCTTTTCATTAGTGACTGCGGGAATTTTTGTCTGAAATTGCATTTAAAAAATAAAAAATACTTACATTCGCAATAATAATAATTCGCAACTAAAATTTTCCCAATTTCAAGAAGTTTGCAACTCAAATTTTCACAATTAAAGAAAGTTTGCGACTAACTTTTTCACAATTTTGAACAGTTTGCTACTCATTTTTACACAAAATGGGGGGGGGGAGGCGGCAAGGGCTCAAGGCGCTTCACAAAAACAGGTAAAAACGCCCTGTTGATGGTATCTTTGAATTTAAATATACACTTTTGTGTTCACATTTCTTTTTTTATTGTATAAATTAAACATTTATTAATTTGCAGCAGTACAACAATTACTTTAGATAAATCACAAAATGGTTTACTTCAAATTCACAAAATAAATATTGATGCATAACAATTACAAGCACAATTTCAATGTGTCTCATTTAAAACATAGAATAATTATTATTATGTACATGCATCATGCAAACAGTTCTGTCAAATAATTTCAACTTCTTAAATAAACAGTACTGTCCATTTAAAACTGATTTCATGTAATCAAGCTTTCAACATTTACAAATTTAAAAAATGCACATCACCAGCAGAGCTGCCTTTACAATGTAAATGTAGTTTAATGTACAAATAAAATCATGTTAGTATTTTAAATGTAGAATAAGTTTTTGATGCAAGAAACAGAACATGAAAATCGCCATCATTAATTATTTCCCAAAATGATAACGTTTCTTTTGACGTCATTTCAAAGTTGTCAAATATCAAATAACAAAATAATGGTTAAATTTGTAAATAAATAAAAATAAACTTATTGCTACCTAATCAAACTATGTTTGTCTTTTAGGTGAAATTAATTTACAAAACTAAAATCATTCACAACACAAATCATTAAGTAAATTATTTTATCTCGGTCTTATTTTGGGCACCTGTTTTGGTTACTTTCGTTTTCAATTTTACAACTTCCAGTTTATAAATAGATCGACCTTGACTTTGTAAAGGCTCCAAAAATAAAATGCGCAGACGACAACTAGGTCAATGTGTCTTGTTTCGTAATCAAAACAGCTTAGTCTTCAATAAAATAACATAAAATCGATGCCAACGAAAATACGAAAAGGTAAAATATGCATTTTTATTTCACCTCAACCCTTTTCATGTAATTTTTCAAAACAAAATATTGTTTTATCTTAGATTGTGATTATTGTTTACCAGAGCTCCAGATAACTTTTCTGAGTAATTGGGTAAATACCCACTACTTTTGAGTTCAATTGGGTATCTTCATTTTCAATTGGGTACAAAAAAGTCGGTACCTACTTCTTTAATTGACAATTGGGTATTTTTGTATTAAAATTGCTATTATCGTTGTCTTAAATTCTCAAATGCTTACCTGAATGAGCTGGTTGAAATTCCACTCTTAATTTATTAGTTTCAGAGATCTTGTGTAATTATGTAGATATATCCATAATATACAGTCTTGATTAAAAAAAGCACAATCCTTTTTTCTAGCGAAAGTTCGACGATTCGTTTTCTTACAATGTAAGCACAGTCAGCGCTTGCCTCCTACACAACATCATCAACAATTAGTTTCACTATATTTTCCGCTTCTCACTTTGTTTTGCTCGCAGTTAAATATGTTAAAAATGAGTTTTTTTGTGCCTGGGATACGATATTTCCCTTTTTACGGCTTCGCGGTTTTGACATTTTCACAACAATAACACGTAGTTACATGGACGCATTCTTCTGTACATATTATCGTGCTGAAGGTTACACTAAAAGCGCTTGGACAAAGCGTAAAGAATCCGAATATTTCAGACCCGGGTATTTCCGAGACATAATTATTTACTCGTTACGCAGAGGACAAATACGATATGCGAAATCGGCAATTTCAATTGGGTTTTGGTTAGTCCAAATAATTAGACGTAAGCTACCCCGCTAACGTCTAAACGGCTACCGTCGTTTTCCTATAGCAAATTGAGTTCAACTTAAACTTCAGTTTTTCTCGTTAAATCTTTGCTAATGCATAAAATTATCATTAAAGGGATCTTTTCACGCTTTGGTAAATTGACAAAATTGAAAAAAGTTGTTTCAGATTCGCAAATTTTCGTTTTAGTTATGATATTTGTGAGGAAACAGTAATACTGAACATTTACCATGCTTTAATATAGCCATTATATGCATCTTTTGACGATTATAAACCCTAAAAATTATAAAGCGTTGCAACGCGAAACGATTGAATAATTTGGAGAGTTCTGTTTTTACCGTTAAATTTTGTATAACTACGAAGATTGCTTATATAAGGTATAAAATACTTAAAGAATGTGTACTCGGCGGAATAGCTCAGTAGGCTAATGCGTTTTTACTTCAGGACTCTGGCAGGACTCCAGGGGTTACTGGTTCGAAACCTGCTGCGGGCAATGTTCTTTTCCTTTTTTTAATTTTATTCTTGATTTTTTACTGGAGCTTTTACGATCCAATGTTTACATTTATCAATATAAAGCATTTAATGAATAAGTTAAAAAATGCCAAAATCTGTGAAAAGGCCCCTTTAATAAGACATAAATGTGAGCGATTACCTCTTAAATGTGTAAAAATTGTGCTTTTAAACCACTTATGTACATTTTTAAAAATAAACATACACAACACACGAAGTGTGTTTGTCGTTTATAGAATTACATTGAATTATCTTGAACGAAATTATTTTTTGAATAGGTTACACATAACCAATTGTTGTTGTACAACAAACCACATCACTTTTTAGCTTTCTGTACTTTATAATTAAATGAAACCTACATGTGTGTGTTTAAACTACCAGTTGTATCACGGAGTGTATATTGATAGGAGATGAATCGAGTATTTGACCCTTACTGAAGTAAATTCAATCTTATGCAAAAACTATTCACCCGATTTTATTGGTTTATACGTTATCTTGTTGCTTATTAATTTCTCTTTTAAAAAATATACGTTTTAGTATACTCCCGTTGTTATTAATGGACTTATAGCGAGATAAACACAAGAAATACACATTTTATGTTTTACCACCGCACGTTTTACCGTGTTGTGGCTATCGATCTTGTACAATTAGCGTACAGCCAAGCGCCGAGGTTATACATTTTGATGTACCCACTCACGTCTTTTGTTGAATTATAGTTTCATTTCTCGGCCGATTTTGACAAATTATATATCATTAGAAAGTTTACGTTACGTAGTAAACAGCTATATAAACATATATTAAGTTTTTCTTCTGATTTCAACAGCCCGGCGAGTTATAACTTTAACTTTTGCAAATATTATACCGTTTTGGAGTTTTGGAATCTAGATTTACGGTTGACATGTTCGTACTTAATACCAATTTGTAGCATTTATATTTGGAGTTCAGTTTTAAAAATTACATCTTGCTTAGGAGAATAGAATTCTGTATACGATAGAAAAAAATTGTTTAAAAACGAAAGTAATTAAGACATGAAGGCGGAAGAAAGTAGCGCGCGTTTCTAACGCACTGAACTGATGCTACGGTCTTGGCGATTATGCTTTTGTTTAGAAACCGGCCATTGAATTTCCTTTGCCATGATTATTATATTTTTTATGGAATATATTGTGATATTTTGTTCACGAAATATATCAATAAAGCTTATTATAAATAAATCTTAATAAATTAACGATTTCAGCTCTTGTTTATAACACAGAAAGTGTGATAAATGTATGATGAAACAGCGTATATAGGGGACCCTCTCGATTTTATTCGGCTTTGCATGCATACTTGAAATAAAATGGGTGTCAAAAACATTCATCGTTTGCTGTTAATTATCAACGAGGGAATTATGTATAATTATATGAAATGTTATTTACCTTAAATTATCAATTTATTTAAGATTCTTGAAAATCACGGTCGGTGTTACGCGGGTCATTTCGTATTTTGACATCAGGGCATCATGTCCAACTATTCAAAATCAGATTTTTTTTTCACTGGGACGATGGCGGCTTAGATTTAGACAGGCAGACAGATAGTTTATTCAGACTTATACAACAGTACATCGTCTTCAACTCAAATATATAAATTATTTTTAGACGAATTGTTAGGTGATTACACATATAGCAGTGATGATTCTGAGAATGTTGCCATGTTTCTAATCCTTGTAATCTAGAGTCCGTGGTTTGAGCATTTTTATCGCGGTGTTCAATAAAAGATATCTCAATAATCTTGTTTATTGATAGATCTGTGGTTTTATTGCCCCTGTGTTTAGCACCAACCAATTGTGTCTTTATGATCAGATACTGTGCCGACCAATACTAAAAAACACTATGGTGTCATACGCCACAGCAGGGACCTATTCTTGTGATCATGGAATCTTAGTGCAAGACTTTAAAAAGTATGTTGTTTCGCTTGCGGTTGTTAAAGCCAAAACGGGGTTTCCCAACTGGCACAGCTGCTGATATTCGGATCTGAATACCTAAACTTATTCAGACCTTATTCTTAACCGTTGCGCGTTTTACGATATCGGATTTTAGGCGGGAATACAACTCAGTGAAACTATTCAATTTCTTATACAACATTAAGCATATTAACAGTTATTGAAATTACCAATATCAGCGACATCTTTTTAAAGACTAAACACCTTTTCAAGTATTGAATTTCACATGTCAATAAAATATATTAATACCAAAAAGGTTTCATTTAATATTGTTCACATTAAACCTTTAAATGAAAGTATTGCTTTAACTATTTTCCGTGTCTTATTAAGCCGCGAATCGTTTGCTAAAAAAGTTAACAAAAAGGGCTACACGTTCTAATTCTTAATGAAATACAAAAATAAGTATAACATAAATAATAACGTCCATAAACACACACGGCAAGATCAAAGTTTAATGGAAAACTAATATGACATTCCACGTAAATTATTATTTTCGTCTAAATCGAATACTATATATAGAGAAACAATGTATTTATAACCGACCAATAAGGTAACATTATGCAACTTTCAATTTACACAGTGATATATGGCAACAATATGGAATTTGAACAGTGGGAGTGTTTTAAGGTCTGGACTAACATTACTTGTAAGTTTGTATAAACATTTTTCTAATGCAAATAGTAAAATAATGTTTATACAGTACACTCCACGCGTTTTCCCCCAAAAACGCGCTCCCTCCATGGGTTTTTTTCTGCTAGCGAGTGTTCACGCGGCGTTGGAAAAGCGAGGTGAACTCGATAAAACGCTCGGCGTTACGCCGCGTTTGCTAATTCCCGCGGCGTGTATTACTTTAGGCTAGTTGGTAAATGCAGACACTTTCCGTTCTTATCAGTGACCGCCGCGCAACGCCGCGTTAGCAGTGTGCTACTGGACATGCCAAAAAATAAAATCATTGTAATAATAAATTGTTTAAATACTGTGGTACATGTATAAAAAAGATAATTGTATAGAAAATCAATACGTATAAAAATAATGTTTTTTAATTCACAGGTACGTCTACAATATGAATTAGTCTAATATAATACATTTGACAAATTAATATTTAAAGGGGCCTTTTCACAGATTTTGGCTTTTTTTAACTTATTCATTAAATGCTATATATTGATAAATGTAAACATTAGATCGTAAAAGATCCAGTAAAAAATCAAGAATAAAATTAAAAAAAGGAAAAGAACATTGCCCGGAGCAGGGTTCGAACCAGTAACCCCTGGAGTTCTGCCAGAGTCCTGAAGTAAAAACGCTTTAGCCTACTGAGCTATTCCGCCGAGTACACATACTAGACGTATTTTATACCTTATATAAGCAATCTTCGTAGTAATACACAATTTAACGACAAAAATAGAACTCTCCAAATTATTCAATCGTTTCGCGTTGCAACGCTTTTTAATTTTTAGGTTTTATAATCGTCAAAAGATGCATATAATGGCTATATTAGAGCATGGTAAATGTTAAGTATTACTGTTTCCTCACAAATATCATAACTAAAACGAAAATTTGCGAATCTGAAACAACTTTTTTCAATTTTGTCAATTTACCAAAGCGTGAAAAGATCCCTTTAAATCATAACACATATGACCCAAGAATAATGTTCCGTAAAATTCCCAAATGAGAATAATAATTAGTAATCCGAAACACACTACGATTTTTAATTGTTAACACGACGTTTACAAATGCTTCCAATATACAGTCATCGTGCATATATTTCCCGACAAAAGCGCGCGAAAATTATGCTGCAATGTACAAGGTCAAGGTACAATGTAAACTCCTGCAAACCGTGCGTGTATTGATTTTTTTATACAAACTTTGTAGCGCAGAGAACATTGAATTTTGTTGATTTCGGTTAAAAGTTTCTTTGGTATTTATTAACGAAATTATATCGCGAATAAGTTGATATTTCCTCTAAAATAATTTCAAATCGAACACGCCGAATCTTTATCGTTACGGTATTTAAGTAGAGTAATTATTTTAACACTAATTGTACTGTAAACTGAATAAAGAAGACGTCTGGGCGGAACTGGATTTTAAGTGTTTGACGTTATGAAAACATGCAAAGCTTGTCTACTGACCTATTGTGTAGACTGCTGTCTGCGGTGTTTTGACAAAAGGGATTAACATGTGTGAATGTCACTCTGCCGATTTGGTCCATAATTACTGGTAAACATTGTATAGAATGTCGACGCAACAAGAATACAACTGTGAATATTAAATGCAATTATCAAGTCAATAGTTACCACCTTTTAGCAATCAATAGAATAACCTACAAACAAAGAGAAAATCAATGCATTAGCGAGCAGAGAATTGACTTTGTTCCGACAATTAAAACCATTCCTTATGCATTCGTTGAACGTGTTCACTTGAGTTAAGTTATGCCTTTAGACAGGAAGCGGCTTTTCTTTGATTACGTCAAACTGTCAATTCACACAGATTTGCGAGATTTTTAGGGTCCTTGGTCATCTGTATACATGTTCAGTATAGAAAATCACCTGCTAACATGAAAACTTTGGATTAAATTATCAAAATAAAAACAATGTTGCAAACTGTGTTTATATTAATTGGTAAGTATTAGTTAAAAGACGACGTTTTGTGTGTTGTAAATCAACGAGTTTTCTATACAACAACAACTACTTCTACAACCACGTCGGGATCGATCTATCGTGGTTGTTTTTTTTAATTGTAAATATTATACTACATGTACATGTATGTACTTGTAATAAATGTAATTTTATTTGAAAATCAGGAAGTCAAACAAAATTAAATTGATCGTTATCTCGTAAAACGCGGAGTTTCCCCCGCGTTGCCAACGCCGAGGGCCGCCGCGTCGGCTTATCAGTTTTGCCGATCGTTAACCGCCGCGTCCAAAATCATGCAAACGCCGCGTATAGCGGGATTTTCTTAATCTCCCTCCAGGTTGAAACCCGCAGAGTATGGAGGGAAATAGGGGAAAACGCGTGGAGTGTACTGTATTTTATGTTTAATAATTTATTGCATGATTATTCTGTGCTGTTATATGAATTTGATGCCGTTAAAGCTTCCGACATGAATTCATGTCGGAACGATGCCATTGCAAAATAACGTTAAATGATATGAGGTCGATGTAAATCGACCTCATATTTATAGGAGTAGGTTTTGGTACGCAGAATATATTTTTCTATGTGTAATCGGCAATTTAACATTGGGTACGTCTGTTTACAATAGAACTCATGTAAGTTCTAGCCACATTTCCGGAAATCAAATCATTCCAGAAGCGGAATTTACGACACCTATGAAAATAAAAATGGCAGATTTCGAACGTTTAATTTCCTAACTTTGATTGAAACTTTCGTAATAATCGTCATTAATTTAATATTAAAACAAGTTTTAAATATTAGAAATCCAAGAAAAATACCTAACCTTGCTTAATATGTAATTTCCCGCTGAAAATCTAATAATTTGTACACATGTTATGACAATTTACAAACATGCTAAACACAACACTGCCAGAAGGGGAGCTATTTTTAGACGAATACGCTGAAGTCGCTACAGTAATTATGCTGTAAACTTAAAATGACAACACTTTTGAAAATGGTAAACATTTGAAAATCATCAAAGAACTTACACTGTATCATCATAATCTTTATATTATCTCGTTATTTTAATTTAATTTGATTTTTATCACATGATAAGAGAGCGTTCCTGTCACTCTAATCAAAGAGCGTCTGCAAGAGTCGGATGATATTCATTCATTATTTGCGAGATTTGTGCGACAAAATCAATATATTTTTCAACAATACACGTTTAGATGAAGATGAAACAGAATAAAGATTTAAAATGTTCATCTCCTTATGTACTACTTTATCTTGAAAAAATAATCTGATGTGATTAATGTCTGGCGCTAAATTGACTTGCAAGCGTTTTGTAAGACGATAAGTGCATTTATATCTCACCTTGTAAGAAACCCATTTCGTGGGGCAATTGTCGTGTTATGGCGTCTATCTAACTTTCTTCGGATACTGTTGAACTTCCCTTTCGGGTAATATAAAAAGATCGCGCTGTCAGCGAAAGAAAAAGATTTATACAATATTGTACAATAAAAGTATTGACAGTGAGACGTCAAAGAAAGAAAGTAAGACTGAAACAGAATTTGAAAGTGTTAGTATATGTATAGACAAGAGTTAAAATCAGGTTAAAAAAACCCTCTGCCGCAACTAATTGTATGAAATTTGGCTTACTGCCAGCTTGAAGGATTCAAACGTTGGCAGGAGGACAATATTTGGTGGGAGGTTGTTCAATAGTATGACTGTGCTGGGAAAATAAGAAAATGTATAATAGTTAGCTACTGTGTAAATCTGCCTATAAGCTAAAGGATGTGAAATGCGCCCGGTGTATGGCGAGTCAATCTCCTGGGTTTTTCAAAATATGTGGGGTTGGGGACAGCTACTAATGAGTGGACAATTTTGTAAAATAATACTATTTTAGTATCAGTCCGTCTGTTCTCTAGAGATCTCATACCGAGTGACTGTTGCATGTCTGAGACACTATCATAAGTGGAAAAGCTGTAATGTATCCATCTGATTGCTCTTCTCTGAACCATTTCGATTTTATTGATGTTTTGTTTAGTGAATGGCGACCAGACTGGAGACGAGTATTCTACTTGAGGCATGAAAAGAGTTTTATAGGCAGTTTCTTTTACTTTTTTGTTTATAGTTTGGATGTTACGTTTAAGGAAACCAAGTGTTTTATTTGCTGTTGTACATATTCTATTAATGTGAGCGCTGAAAGAAAGGTCTTCGGACAAGTCTACTCCTAAGTATTTTGCACTTGGTACGGTTTCAAGGATATGGCCATGTAATATATAATTATGTTTGAGTTTATGTTTGTTTCGAGTTATGTTAAGGACTTGACATTTACTGGGGTTAAAATGCATTTCCTATTTGGTTTCCAATCGCTCCAAGGTATTAAGATCTTTCTGTAATTGGTTGCCATCATTTAGATTGATGATCGTGAGGTAGACAGCAGTGTCATCAGCGAAGAGACGGACATTGGATCTTACATGATCTGGTACGTTGTTTATGTTAATAATAGATAGATAATCATTTTGTAAACGTTTCACAAAAATCACAAGCGTAATGTAGAAGGTTTGCGCACAGAATTATAAGACATGCTAAGACGCTTAGCTTTTACTAGAGATAACCATAACCTATTTTTTTATTTAAATATCATGTTTTGGTATCAAAACTTAGAGATATAAAATCACTGCACCTTTTGTCAATTTATGTATTGCCTGACACCAAGAAACCATTATATTGTATGAGTGTTCATTATTGGTTCCCAATTCAAACTAGTTTAAATTATTATTTTAACGGGTATAAAACAATGAACAATGCGATTATTTTCACTGTTTTCAATTCGATATCAGTTTGAACTGCCACGTGACCATGGTAAAACATTTAATCTTCTTATCTTTAAAAAAACATTCAGTCAGTCAGTGCAAATGTAATTGCATCTGGTGCGATCTTTAGGTCTCCAATGTCAAGGTCACGACCCGTGTATAACTGGGACCTATTTGGACACTCACAACCCCGTCCCACGTCCAGCCCTTGGGAATCCAGATGCTGGAGAGTCCCTCGCTCAACACGCCACACTGACCCTGGAGGGAAATAATCTAAAAAAAGAATATTTTTTGGGTCTATTGCATGTGCGTAAAGTGTAACACCAGATTATCCTGAGACGATACTTTCTGCTTTACGCAATTCTTTAAGCCCAGTTTTCCCAGAACGCGGGTCAAATAGTCCAATATAACAACTAAAACTCGCATTGTTAAACACATGCACATTTCATATCTACAGGTAATCTCATGAGGCGAAACACACTCTACAATAAAGCAAAATTATAAAAGTGAAAGAAGCAGTGACCTTAAACATAACATGACGTACTGAGCACCAAGTTGTAGACACACACAATGAATAGATATCAGCAGACACACTACAGAAATATGCTGAACGAAGAACATAAAGTTGTATGAAAGATGAACTGTGTTTGTGAAAGACAATCTACCATACATTGAAGTGTTTAGGAAAAAGTCGGGAAACTGTTAATTAACAGACAATTCCGAGGCTCGTTACTTTGCAAAATATCAATGGACCAGAACAACCAGCCTTGCTCTGAAAGCCATTTCAGGTAGACTCACATATCAATATGCAAATAAGTATCTGAAATCGTTTCGGAAACAATCCGGAAGTGCTATTTTAGAGAAATTATTAATTTAAAGGCCCGTAACTTAGTTACAAAAATGAATCGGGCCGAAACTATAACCTGATCTGTAAGTCATGTGTGTAGAATCGCACACCACAAATAAGGTTAGTATCTAAAAGCACTTAGGACAAAAAGTCCGGAAAAGGTTAATTTAAAAAACAAGCTTAGTCCAAGACACGCAACTTCATTAAAAATCAATTGATTAACTTAAACTATTAGTTATGAAGGAAGACTCACATATCTAAAACAAGGCAAATACCTGAAAATCATGTAAATTTCTGTAAGCGTTTAGTCAAGAAACTCCGGAAACGGAATGCCGGACGTACAGACAGACGGACGTACGAAAAGTGAGACTGCTATATATTATCCTACCGGGGGCATAAACAACAGCTAATAAGAGGAGAGAACAAAATAACGTCAAGCAAAATATAACAGCGGACAAGTGGAACCCTATCACATTTATACGGTACACACTAACTTATACTTTAGGCTATTTTAAACAACACATGAAAGACATGGCACTATTGCCTAAAAATCATCAATAAATGATCACAATGACCGTCTTCAGGCCGATTGCAAATTCCTTGAATGTGTATTGTTTATTTTGATTTTTTTTAACTCTTTCAGTGCTGGAACCGAATTTTGAAGGCCTTTGCAAACAGTTTGGATCCAGATGAGACGCCACAGAACGTGGCGTCTCATCAGGATCCAAACTGTTTGCTATTTTGAGAGTATTCTTTGAAAAAAATGGAAAAAAATGATAATTTTAGAAATTCAGCAGACGACATTTTAGCAGACGACAAATTTCCCAGCATGCAATGGGTTTAAAGGCAGACTATGATTAACTAAATATCGTTTATCTGCGCATACATCCAGCATGAAGCAAGAAATTACAGCTTCATGAAAGCATCAGTTCTCTCAGAATGGTCGTCAAGGTAAACATATTTCTTCTTGAAAAAATAGAATTAAGCAGGAAATATACTACGATTGCTGCTATGTTTGACTAATGGAGAAACAACAATGTGCACTGAGTATAAAGTGTGATTTCGTAAACGTGAATACGTCTCAATCCTGATCATGAAAATTGCACTTCGGTAAGCTAAATTTACATTTATATAAACATATGCTATTCAAAATTGGCTAAGGATCACTTTTTATAGTATGTGTAATTTGAAGTTCAACCCTAGCTAGATTCAGCCAGCGTCACGCATCAATGATAAATTTATACATACAAATCAAACCAAAAACACACAATCTAATATCAAAACCTGCAAAATAACAATTTAAAATGAACGTAATCCAAAAGTGAAGATAATGTGAAAATAAAAAGTGATTCTTAGCAAATTGTGAGTAATTTTGTAGTGTTTTGACAAATAAAAGGAAGATGATGATCATTACAGGCCTCGCACGCTATCCAAAATTATGTTATTCCGTTGCTTCAAAGTGTCGCATTATTTGCGATATCTTTGACAGCTTCGTGATTTGAAATGCATATTAACTTATTTAAACATTAAATCAAAAGACTTTTCTTCTACCACCTGTCTTTGTTGTGTATGTGTTATTTGTGTAACAGTCTATACGACTATTATTTGTTTCGTATAAATCAAGTAACATGTATTTATACATAAATGTACGAGGTCCCATAATAATGTTGAGATTTATACTGACGGGTTCGAAAAACTTATATGAAGATGAATATAAAACTCATATGTAGATGCACAGCGCTAAATTTGATAAATGCTTACGTGCAACTGACAAAGTAAGACGGCACGTGATTATATCAAGTGACTTTATCGCGCTGATAAAGTCACTTGATATAATCACGTGCTTATATACTCTAATCAGCCGGGTTAGTCCATTGAACGGAAACAATCTCTTGTTTGGGACTTTGAAGCACTGAACTGGGAAGTCGACATTCAATGTTTATTAAAACGCCCAACATAACTACAATCACTTAATCGCATACATGTCGACGCGCTTGTGCTGCCTTTAAACAGCACTTAACAATTCTAATTTCATATGCTGACATTATCCTGATCAAATAATTGTATTCAACGAACTGTGCAATTAATTGTGTGTGTGTCCCAGTTGTAGTTTTAGTACTAATAAAGCAAAAATGATTAATATCAACAGTCGAGTTTAAACGAGGATGATTAATATGATATGGTTTGAAAGATATTATGATACTAGGAGTTGAGTTTGGGGTTGATGATAAACCAAATATATATGTTGACAATGTATATTCCCTACATATAATGTTAACAGTGTTACTCTCATTGAACAAATCAATACCGAACAAACTGCATACTATTATTTCAAGCAAAATACCACTCTTAGCTCTACATATAATACACAGTTGTGTTATGTAAAGGAAACAAGTGTATTGTTTAGTTGCCAAACGATTAACGCGTTGCATCAAGTCATTTACGATGTCAATCGATAACTATACCGAGAGTGTTTCTTGAAATAAACGCAAGCAGCCGAGTTGATGGGTTTGGTATGCAACACTTTCACAACAAACACGATACTTGATGCCTCATCCTACGGTCGTTTTAACTGTTTCACGTTTCAAGATGATTGATAAGGACTTCCTGTATGATTACTCTATTATGGCTGCATAGTTCACTTTGGTAGGGAGGCAGGCGAACGTACGCATGCGCCGAGAGAGTCATTTTAAGTCAATGGGTTTGCAAATGTTATGACCCCTTACTGCAAAAACAAGAGTTACTCATCAGTAGCAAACTGGTGCATGCAAACCTCCCGTCGGCTTCCGATCGCACTGAACTAGTGTCGGACCGGGGTTTAAATTAATGTTGGCCTCGTAGGACATAACACGTGTGATGTTTGCGCTATCCTTTGTAAATGGGTGTGTACCTGTATTACCCCCTTTTGAACATCTAGGAGCTATCCTTCAGTAGCAAGCAAGTGCGCATTCAACTCCCCCCCGGCAACATGTCTGGTTTACCTATTTCCAGGCCGGGTTGAACTTAGGTTTGACATTAGAGGGGCATGCATACATGTTCAGTTTTGTCAGTGAATGAGATTGACCTATTAATGGCCCGTGTCAAAAAACATCTTTTTCCCGTTCGCGACTTAGTAAACGCAGACCTCCCGTCGGCTGATTTTCGGACAAACTTTGTTTCGGACAGAGGTTTGAATAAGGGATATTTCCAATGTTTAATAGGTTTGAAATTGTATTGGTTGGTTTGTGACAACCGAAAGTTATCCCCACGGTGTCGACCTCCCGCTGGCTGTTTTTCGGGCTTACTTAGTTTGGGGCTAGGGTTTTCTTTAGGCTTAGCGTCGTGGGAACGTACACATATGTCATGTGCGTTTTTCGAGAGAATGGATAGGTACCTGTAATGACCACTTTCTAAATACTGGAGTTTACCTCATGAAGCGACATAGTGCACGGGGACCTCACGTTGGCCATCAATCGAGCTGACGAGCATGCTTATCTTGGTTTGAATAAGGGTGGGCATCAGAGACACTTACATTATGCCGTGTGCTATTTCCATTTAATGGGTATGCAATTGGCTTTGCTCCTTCCTGAAAAAACAAAATATAACCCGGTAGCGACGTGGTACATACATACCTCCCATTCTTCGCCTGTAAGGCTGAAATACATACAGGCCCGTAATAATGACCCCTTTCTTACAAACAAGAGGTATCTTCCGGTACCGACCTAGTGCACGCATATTATCTTTTGGCTGTGTGTAGCGCTGACCTTATGTCGGGCGGGGTTGTAATTGAATTGGTTAAGAAGGATGTCTATAGATTCCATGTATGCTATTTTCCAATTACTTTGTAAACGGATGACCCCCTATCTGACAAAAAAAGAGTCAGGTTGCGATGTACTTAGACTTGATATCGTCCACATGTCAAGTTGTTTCAACTGTTAAGAACAACTCGTTGATTTCACGAAACTGATCAGAAAGTTTCTTATCAGTAAAGAATTAAAGTGTTAACATGCTTGCCTTTCATGATAATTCATAGATGCATTTTTCAAAACATTACTTTACATTTCAGTAACATAAATACGGCAGTAATATTGACCAAATTCATCTAAGATATGTACTAGGCAAACATGACATGATCGTTAAAGCCACACACCTTGAAATGAAGTACATGTTAATAAATACATATAGATGTTATTTGAAAGTGTGCAAAATTGTCATTAAATCTATCGCCTAGTTAGAAAGTTAGTTTTCTTTTTTTCTAATTTTAAAACCGAAAGTAGGATTGCTATACTTATACGTCCATTTCGACAAACGCGAGCATTTTTAAGTTTTAAAGCGCAAAAAAGACGGATTTCTACCTTGTAACCACCAGATATATTCTAATTGAGATAGATAATATTAAATGTATAGCCTAGTTAGCAAGTAATTTATTATTTTTCATACGATCCCGATTTTAAAACCGAAAGTATAATTTTTAGACGTATACGCCCATTTGGACAAACGCGATTTTTTTTTAATTTTAAAAGCGCAAAAGAGACGGATTTCTACCTTGTAACCACCTAATAAATTCTAAGTGGCTTAAATAAAATATGTTTGTTATTTATACTCAAATTTACTATGCCATTCATTTCATTTCAAGGTGTGTGGCTTTTACAAACAGGCATATAGCATGGACATATATCGATATCAATTATTTAAAACATATATGTGATTTAAAAACACCTTGCCTTTTATGTAAAGGAACCGAAACAAGCACGTGATAAAATGCTAGTACTTAAATGTTTAACTTTGTGAGCAAACCGTGTAAAAAGTATTATTGCAAAACGACTAAATTGCGCTGTAAAAACGGATATACACCCTTGTAACGCGCTCAATGCATTATAATACAATCGCTCCTTTAATATGGTTGCTGTATATGCACCACGAGGGCTGTCCCAAATTCGTCAATAAAGTGCACAGCTCTGTTAATTTGCGCAATATTGGTTCTAAGGTTTTTACAATGTGGAACATAAGTAAAAACTAAGATATACTGTTACATTAAGAATTACTTTGCGATATGTAAACGACGCTGTGTTGGGCCATGACTTGTACAAGAAGCACATGCAATCTAGTATGGTTTATATTATAAGTTGTTAATATCGCCTATAATTAAAACAGTATAATATACAACTAAAATGCACGAAACATAGAATATAGCTATTTTGCAGTGTTTTGACATTTAACGCGGAATTAAAACGAATTCAATTTTTTTGTATAGGGAAGCACTGTTATTTCTATACTTAAAATGTGATCTCAGCAGAACGGTTCGGCAGAGACAAAGTTATTTTTGTTGAAAGTGACTATTATGTAACAATTGATACAGGAAACATTAACGCATTTCACAGCAGCAAAGAAAATTCAACACATTAACGTTTCAATGACAATTAACATATGTCCGGGATGAAAAACCGACTCACATCTAAAATAACATAAACTATTAATGGCATTAGTGTGAGCTTCGATGGATATTAGCGAGCGGTCACTCGATCAATACTTCTTCGTATCTTGGCAAATGGACGATGTAGTTTAACTAAATTTACTTCATAATAAGTACTGTTGAAATTAAAGGTGTGACACCACCAGTTTAATTTTAGTAATAGCTACATGTCTGACTCTGTAGTAAGCATATACGATTTTGATTGACAGCCCTTCTTACACCACAGGCGGAAATTTAAGTTACTACAGTTTTTAGTGTGCTATATACAGTTCATCAGTATTTCATTCTGTTCACATTAAACCAGTTTGAAGTTATTACACAGAGGAGAGTGCGTAGTATTGCCGTCAAGAAATCGTCGGCGGTGCGGGAGTTCGAAAATATATGTGAGTTTGTTTTATTCTTTTAATAATATTTATCAAAACAGTAAACAGTTCTTGTGAATGAATTCAGTCGATGAGCCTGAATGAACACTTTGAATGTGCTATATATCGGTGTGTAACTACATGGCTAAAAGGCTCGCATTCTTTTAATTAGTGTCTAGTTAACATTTATAGAGTGTCGTTTGCAGTTGGGATATACCAAGTATGAAACACTATGCGATACTTCGGGTATTGTTTTGTTCTTTGCAGAAATGAATGCATTGTTTTTGCTACATGTCAGTGTAGTTTAAAGGTATATTGGTTGTTAAATGTCTGCACCTTATAAGTCGAATTTCAAATCATAGTTCAAGTTTCGTGTTTGCTAGTGTTAGATTACTTTATTAATAATGTATAGTTATACTTGTATACACTTTAAAATAGAATCTATTAATCAAGTAATTACTTAATGCACGCTTCAGTATGAAGGATCTTGTGGTTAGTAGTATTAGCTATCTCGGATAAGCTAAAAGTATCTTTATTTGAATCAAAGCATAATTTAAGAAATGCATATGAATACCAAGTGTGACACAATCGCATATTGTTAACACGTGTTTGCATGAAAAGCGAATGTTATAAGAGTTTTCTTCCTGAAAATGCATCCGTTTTTTCAATATTCGCATCAATTTAAACACGGTCTACAATAAAGCAAATTGTTAACAACCCTCTCAAATGATGAATAGTGTAGATAATATTTATTTGCGAGTGGATTTGTCAGTGTTTAAACAGATTGGCTTAATGTTTAATTTATTGATCTAAGTGCTGTCACTGTTGGCGCCGAATGACCCCGACGTGTTGTTGTTAGAAAAAAAGGTGACACTTGACCTTTAAAGTTTGTGAAAACAGTCCTGATGTTTTTATTTAATGAAACTCAGAAATGTTATGAATGACAAAATGTATTTCCGAACACTACATTCATAGTTATGTTCTAGCAAAGCCTTGTGGTGTTTTTGATCATATTGTGAACAATTGGCAGATTTCCTTCAATTAAAATCGGGGAATACTCCAAAATATGCAAATATAAAAGTTTATAATATTTTCGTCAATTCGATGAATATGCACATATGCACAAAAGGTAATTAATATATTAACACTCGGCACGGGAGTTGTCTTGTACTAGACATTCCTTTTAAACATGTCATTGCCGAGTTATGTTGCACATGAGAAACAGACTATACAAACAATAAACACATTCAATACTCTTATAATACATATTAAAGAGTTCATGTTCTTGTACTCTACACTGGCTTTTAATATACTGCACACCTTCCATTGTGTGTCTCAAACGTGTATTTGAATATTTTAACACTATTAAGGGATGAATGATTCGCGCACGAAATTTAAACTCAGGGCAATAGTTCAGTAAATCCTGTAAGGTCACCGTCTGTGTTCCGCCAAAACGGTCGTTATTGCTCAAACGGTTTTCAGCAATAGTAGCGCTTTTCATTAATTTTGAACCTATAATTAAAGTGTTTTATTTCTTATACGTAATAAATCGCTATTGCTTCTTGATCGTTCAACCTTAAACAATATGCAAAGACTGTTCATATACATTAATATATTAGTCATTTAATTGTTAACACGTGCTTTGTGAGTTGGTTGTAATGGCGTTTTTGTTTAACACATATTACTTTTAACGCGCTTACGTACACAAGTTTGCGATGTGCCAAACTTCCTTCTAGAACAATATCATGTACGCCTATACACGGCTTTCCATTACCGTTTTAAATTCTTTGGTAATTGTCATATTTTGTTTCCGTATTTACTCATTATCTTCTGCTACTTCTCTACTACAAACTACACTATTACTTTACATAACGGCGACTACTACACGACTACAACTACGACACGACTACACGACGACACGACTACGAACTACAACTACTACACTACGACGACGACGACTCTACTACTACTAACTACTACTACGACTACGACTACTACTTCTACTACTACTACTACTACTACTACTATACTACTACTATTACTACTGCTGCTGCTGCTGCTGCTGCTACTAGGACTACTACGACGAGACCTACGACGACAGACTACTACGACTACTACTTCTACTACTTCACTACGACGACGACTACTACGACTACGACGACGACGACACTACGACTACTGACTACTACGACACTACACTACTACTACTACTACTACACTACACTACTACTACTTATACTACAACTACTCTACTACTACTACTACTACTACTACTACTACTACTACTACTACTACTACTACTACTACTACTACTACTACTACTACTACTACTACTACTACTACTACTACTACTACTACTACGACTACGACTACTACTTTTACTACTACTACTACTACTACTAATACAACTACTACTACTACTACTACTTCTTATTATGCTTAGATCCAGATTTTTGCATGCACTTAAATAATTAAAGGAAAGTGAAAGTTAAATTGAGGCTTACAGAAAAATTATGTCCGGTTTGGAAAACAAGTATGCTACAATTCGTTAACTGTTCGTGAATCAGATACCATGTTTTATTTCAGAGAAACTTTTCCACATTCGGTTTTCTAATAATAATGTCGTTTTGACGTTGACAAAACTCGACTTTATTAATAATATTATACTTTCTCGTCGTGAGAAATTATTTCGAGATTGTTTACTTATCAATAAAAAGATTTAAAATGAATAAATAACATTTTATTGATTTCGTTAAATTGATACATCTCATCAATAGTGTGATGTAAACTATCACACGATATTCATAATAATGGCTATGATAATGGAAATAATTATGCATACATAACCTACGCATAGTATAATGTTCATAATAACTATAGGCAATCATCCATGACAAATGAGCAACGTGAGAATATCATTTTATAATTTTTATATACTATTCTTACATGGATTTTGAAAATATTTATAAGAAGTCTAATAATTCAGAATATTCTTATTAATAAAACCACTCAATGATTTACATAAACTTTGACAATATTTTGAATTACGGTTGTATTAAATTCATGTAAGCGATGACAACTCCGCTGGGAGATTGAGACGTTTCCAAGACATCATAAATGAAAGCATGAATTGTAGTTATATTGTGAACGTGTTCAGTAGAGTTTGTACTCAATGACGTTGTTAAGATTAATATACATTATTTAAAAAAAATGTGTATCTTTATTTCGACCCTGAGATAGACGGCAAATAATGGCGTTCGTGTACTGAATACCTAACATTTATAGGCTTTAGAACTAATGCATAACACATACTGCACATTAATATTTTATAAGGTTCCTCTTTTTTTTCGGGCATATCGATTATAAGAACATGTGCAAAAACAAGGATATAAGCATCGTTTGCATTCTTTATAATTTCAATATGAATATTTTTCATTTAAATATATATTCAGGTTCATGGCAATTGGTATTAATATAATAATACATACCTTTTAATTTGTTTCAGTTAATCTTAACAGTAACGGTATGCATTGCATTGGTAAATCATGCGTATACATACATTCAAATTTAGTTTTAAACTTAGCTTGCACATAATCTTGATATTCTGTTTCATAATGCTTTAAAGAAACAATGTCACAGTTTGAAATACTTCTCTGACCTAAGCTTAAAAATGTATTTTGGTTTTAAATAGTTTCAAAACAAACGAGTTCCACGCCAAAGCCCTAAAAACACGAAATGGACAGACTTTGTAAATAAACGCATTTTTAATATTTTATTTATACACAATATTTGCACGCACGTATTAGGATATGGATATTACCCAGGTTTTGCTTTGAAATTAATTCACTGACATGCTGTTATTAAACAAAGTTCCGTTACCATAAAATGAGCTCGTAAGTCAAGCATATATTAAGTATTACGTTTACGGACAGTTGAAGAAAAAATGTCAAGTGAAACGGCGCAAAAGTACACGTAAATTAAAAAGTATCATTAAATATAAAACATACTACAAACGTGTGTTTTAATAATCCGGTCTTTAAAATGTGTTTCGTAATGCACGCATTGCAAACGAGATATACACCAGTAATATTTTGTACATTCGAACTGTCCCCTAAGCTTCTTGCATGATGTACATAATATTGTTAACTTTGACAAGCGAAGTGCACACAATTGTCTGAAACCACGGTTTAACAGTTAACTATATAGTTAAGAGACTTTAAACCCGGGTTCAAAGTACCGTTTGCACATTAATTCCTTAAACCCGGGTTCAAGACTTTGAAAGTTCAAGACTCTTAGTCTCTTAACTATATAGTTAAAAACGACCAATGACATCGTGACATTTGCCTTCTAATTGTGGTTTAAGCTCCGCTAATTGGTTGTCTCTGAATTATGTAGATAAGAGATTTGTATCTATTTTTAGACACACTTTGAGCCGCGGTTCAAACTCTTGAGCTCGGTTTTAAGGAATAAATGTGCACAAGGAACTTTAAACTCGGGTTCAAACTATCGTAAACCTATAGTTAACTGTTATATAATTAATGTGCATTCCGCGCGTCTTAACCCCAGTTTAAGACTTTGAAGCGCAGTTTAAGACTTTCAACCGCAGTGTAAAGTCTCTTTACCCTATAGTTAAGAGAGAACTAATAAAATCTCGAGAAATGTTATTCGACGAGATTGTTAATTGTTGCCCATCATCACCCCATGCCATTTTTAAGGTCAACCGGTGTTTTGTGAACACTCGCACCGCATAAAACCCATTTAAATTAGGTTCTATTGCACTAAATTTTGGTTTATCGTCACCTTTGTAAGCATAGTGTGTCAAAAAATTGATTTTACTGTGAATTGAACAGTTTGATAATTAATGTGCATTCTGCGCTTATTAACCCCAGTTTAAGACTTTGAATCGCAGTTCAAATTCTCTTAACCCTATAGTTTAGAGATGACCAATGAAGTCGCGGTATTTACCTTCAAATTGTGGTTTAAGCTGCGCTGATTGGTTGTCTCAGATAACAGATTTGTATCTATTTTTAGACACACTTTGAACCGCGGTTCAAAGTTTTGGACCCGCGTTCAAGGAATTAATGTGAAAACGGGTTCAAAGTCTCGTAACTATATAGTTAACTGTAAAACCGTGGTTTAAGACATTAATGTGCACTTCGCTTGCCATAGTTAACCATGCATAAAATAACCCGTTGACAATAAAGCAAGCAATAACTATTTGCTTGCATTGCATCCTCTGTAAATTGTCTACCCAAGCGTTGTACACTGTGGTGACACTGACTAAGAATCAGCTTTTTAAACAAGATGTTTACTAGGATGTATATTACGATTTTTCCCTCTACCAGAGAGGTCACTTTTGCCCAAACCTTCTCTTAATAAACCATCACTTAACACAGGGTTCCATTACATAATGAACATGCCTTTGTCTACTAGTTAATTGTTCTTTATATGTTCCATTTCCATACCATCAACTTCCTATAGCAGTTGTCTCAATATAAACAAAAATCAGCCTCCTCATTGTATAGAACTAACTTGCTCCACTCGCAAATATGCCATCTGTTGCAGGACAACTTTCTTTGATAGGAAACAGACACATGTTTGATAACATTTATCTTAGCCACTAAACCAATCCAACAAGAGAACATATACAAAGGTTTATTTAACTTTAAAGTTTATAGAACATTTAAAGGAAAAATTGTTGCTTCAGTGCCAACCTCGATGTCATAATCTTGATTCACAAGGGGGAAAAACTCTGGTGTATCAATCACAATTTCTTCACAAAATATGGGACCCTCAATCACTTTACTATATTTACACCGATGATTAAATATTTAAAAAAAGTTGTTTCTACTTTTATTATAAAAGGTAAGTTTTGAAACAGAGTCACGAGACTCATGAGTGACAGTATCTGCTAATTTTATTTCCAAAACAGCATCGTAAAGGAATGTTTAGTCCGCCGCTGATAGGGACCAGTTTCGACTTCCCTAATACAAACCTTACACATTTTAAAACCTTCACATATGCCTACTAAAAACGCTACTGTGGGATCAGCTGTCTACAATAAATAATAATAGTAACTACAGGCGTTTCAAACAGCTTGTAAAAAACTCCAAATAGAGTATGGGTATTGTAATCATACTAAGGTCATCCAGTGAGTTCCTCCAAGTTAAAAACCTTAAGTCAATATCAGGGTCAATGGAGTCGTCCCAAGATTTATCACAAGTAACCATAGACTCAAAAATACGTTTTCAAGCAAAACAAATTTTGTATTAAAATGCTGTTTGATCAATAACGTTGTATACTGAAGTACCAATCCCATGTCTGGTTATTGGATGATTTGATTTTTAAAAAAAGGAAGATATATTTTCATGAAATTATGTACCAACTTACACTTACCTAAGTTGAACACGTCAGTTCTCTACAAATGTGTCTACCAATGTCAGTAGACTTGATACCTTTTCCAAGAAACTGCTTTAGCACCTGAAAATTTCTGGATACCTACCTGTTCAGCTGTATGTGATTTTAAGTTTACAAATGTGAGGCATTTTAAACAAACTCTTTACCCTTTCTACATACGACTGTGACGTTTAACCATCATCAATACATAAATTGTTGTTAACACAATCACGAACATCAAGTTCAGATTTGTCCTTAAGCGTATGCAACAACTACGGAGCTACGAGTATTTTCCAAAAATAAGCACACGCACACGATGATCTATAAGATCAAAATTTTGATCATTGCCATGTACCAAAGAAACAGAATAAAAATGTATGTTGTTCTGGGGGGGGGGGGCAAAAATAACCATTGAACAACTTTTATTAATCAGCAAAGATTTGGAACGTTTGCATTGTACGTAAAAAGTAAAACAAGCAAAATCGTTCAATTTAAACGTATTTGTTTGAGCTCGAATGCATTGAAAGCCTAAGGCTAATTTAAACATTCAAGCGTCCGTTTCCGATCGCTAGTCATATTCATAGACAACATATTCAATACACCAGGGCTGCTTTGACTAAATCGAATTAATTGTCACGCGCACTTGCTGAATTTTACAACACCTAACTAATATAACTTACATTAAAATACTTAAAGTCAACTATATGTGCACTTTGTATATCACAACCTATTGCATTTTTTAATCTTTTTACAAATCAATACACGTGTTTTACTTGTTTGGATACACTTACACATTGACCTGTTTGGAAGTTTTGTATGGATTGATCCTCTATATCAAATGTTTGTTTTTGTGAATGGGATATACATATATTTTACAATAACATTAACAAACGTACTAAACTGGATTGTGCTAGTAGACAAAGCATGAACAGAATAATTAATATGAAAGTTTGCCTTTGATCTCCAACGTGGTTTACACATACACCCTACCTTTTGACATAGTTATGGACAAGGTGTTAATCTAAGTTAGTCTCATGGAGACGTACATATATGCCGTGTGGGGTTTTCCTTGTGAATTGCTATGTATGTTTAATGGCGCTGTATGTACAAATTGAAGCAATCCCCTGGTAGCGACCGATTGCAAGTAACCCTCATTTTGGGTGCCTGCAAGGCTCAACCCGTGTCGGGCCTGGGTTTTAATAAGCATTGGCTTTAGGGAGGGGGGGCGAACATAGTCGTGCGTTTTTGATTTTAAATGACATTCACCTAGGATGACCTCTTTCGTACCAACCTAGTGCACGCAGATTTTCTTTTTGTTGCCTTTTGCGCTGACTTCATTGCGGGTCAAAGTGCGTAGGAAGTATATATATTCATATGGGTTATTTCATATGAATGGTATTTACATCGTACTGCCCCTTCTGCCAAAAACAAGAGTTATCCCCCGGTAGAAACTTTGTACATGCTGAACTTCCATCGGTTGCCTGTTTGATTAACCTAGTTACGTGCCATATAATAAGGGTATGAGTCAAGTTGAGATGTACTTAGCCTTGATATCGTCGACATGTCAAGTTGATAAAACTGTGAAAATCAACTCTTTGATTGCACGAAATCGTTACAACTTATAGTTTTTCGTACAAGTTATGACAAAAGTTTACACATTCCCTTTCCTGAGAATTAAAAGATGCATTTTTCATAACGATAGTGTGAATTTCAGTAAGTTAAATACGGCAGTAATTTAGGCCAACATGAATGTCTAAGACAATTCAATAGGCAAACAGGAATTGATTGTTTACACAGAGCCTTCAAAGCATCGAAATATGACTATATAAATTGCCTATGCATTCAATTATGTATGCGCTTTTTAGCATATGTATGTGATATACAAGCTAACACGTTTGCCTTAACTATACTTCTAAGTCAAATACAAATACTTTGCATTACATCTAGTTGGGAAAGTTTCAATCTGTGTAACAATACTAAGTATACATTTCCTATCGTACAAAAGCACTCTTTTAACCAAGCAGGTTGTTTCATAGAAGAAAGCACTCGCTAAGTGAAGTGTAACAGGATAAGATCGTTTAGATACGTATGTGCTTCGTACATCACTTACTTGCCATTGAAGGCATAACATTATGAATATACAAGTCTCATATAGAGGTTGAAGTGTGCAGGCATACCGCTTCATTGAAATACTTGAATCTATTAAACGTCCTAAATCATTCCGAAGGGGTAATGCTAGATTTTACAAATTTATGTTTCATAAAGACCAACGCAATATACTCAACTAAAATTAACTAAAATATTTTTCGGTATGCGATCTTTCGAACTTTCAAACAATATTAAAGTACTATACTATTCGTTATATTAAACTTCTTGCCATTTGATGAACTTATATAGACAATATCAACCGGTCGGTTATTTGAATTATGTTAAAGAAAATGTGATGTCTAAGACAAGAGTCACTTACAAAGAAAAATGTAAACCCCGGGAGGTAACGTCACACTACATTATCCTATAAATCATTACACCATGAATGGTCGACTTCAGCATGCATGTGGTTATATTCTATAAATAGGTTTGTGGCGATGGGCACTTGATACTTTTGAAATCTCAATATGTATAGATAGTATAGAAATATCGCTTAAGTTGGAGTCAGCGCGGTATTTTAACCAAATGCACTTTTCATTCATGTTATTGTGGCAATGATGGAAGTTTAAGAATCATTTGAGAAACTTTAATTGCAATGTTAGTAGCTCTTTTTCTCATGTTTGATGATTGGAGTGTCTATCAAAGTAACGGTGGTAATTATATGCACGGTCAATACTTAAATCGGCCATTTAAATGTTATTTCTATGTTTAGCCAATTATCGAGTATGTGTGATCGAACTATGTTGTAAATACTGTCAGCTTACAGTTGATATCGTGTGCAAGTGATTGCTTTAGTGGCTCTTTGAATTAATATGTTATGTTATCTCGAGTTACTTTCATAACAATAAGACACTAAGTTAAAAATCACAACGCAATACTTGCATGTTACATGTCTCAAGGTCCGTGCACAAGCTGTTTGGTGTCTCAATGTCACACAGTCATGCTTGAAGCTCGCGTGATAAAGCTGATATTTGAAAAAGTGGGGTTGATTTTGAAAAACAAGTGCGTATGAATTGCGCAGTCTTATTTAAATTTCTGAAGCTTTAATATCAATTAGTTTGTATAATGATATGTTTGATAAATTACTCATACCATTGTTTCATAGCCTTGTGGACGTATAAATAAATGGCAATCTTTCCCCGTGATGTTTAAATCCAAGCCTGCGGAAGCGACCTTATGAAAAAGAAAATTTAGTCGAAGCTTAATTGATGATATAAACGTTAAAAAAAAACGAATCTTTATTCCAATGACAGTTTCTGAAAATCAGACATACAATATAACCCTGTTAAACAAGGGCTGTTTATAAAACACGTTTGCCCCCCCCCCCCCCAAATGGGCTGTCAGTTGTTGTGGCAGCCATTGTGTGAAAAAGTTTGAGTATGATTGGTTATTTAAAAAAATAATTATTTAAATTGAAATTTAAAAAAGAAGATCTCGAGTTTTCACCCGGAAACCATTTTACTGCTTCAGGTCACTGTGACCTTCAACTTTGACCTAGAGTCATGAACATCAATAGGGGTCATCCGTCGGTCATTACCAATGTCCCCATAAATTTTCCTGATCCTAACCCTCAGCATTCGTGAGTTATTATCCGGACACGATTTTACTGTTTCGAGTCACTGTGACCTTGACATTTTACCTGAAAATCAATAGGGGTCATATAACAGTCATGACCAATGTCCCCATTTAACTTTCCTGTTCCCAGGCTTAAGTGTTCGTGAGTAATTATCCGGAACAATTTGACTGTTTCGAGTCACTGTGACCTTGAACTTTGACCTAGTGACCTGAAAGTCAAAAGGGTTCATCTGCCAGTCATGACCAATGTCCTATGAACTTTCCTTATACCAGGCTTAAGCGTTCTTGAGTTATCATCCAGAAACCATTTTACTGCTTCGAGTCACTGTGACCTTGAACTTTGACCTAGTGACCTGAAAATCAATAGGGGTCATCTGCCGGTCATGACCAATGTCCCTATGAACTTTTCTGATACCAGGCATAAGCGTTCTTATGTTATCACACGGAAACCATTTAGCTGGTTCAGGATAATGTGACCTTGAGCTTTGACCTTGCGTACTGAAAATGAACAGGTGTCATCTGTCGGTCATGATCAATGTCCCCATGAACTTTCCTGATCAAAACCCAAAGCATTCGTGAGTTATCATCCGGACACCATTTTACTGTTTCAAGTCACTGTGACATTTCCCTTTGACCTTGAGTACTAATGATCAATATGGGTTTTCTGTCAGCCATCACCAATGTCGCTATGAACTTTCTTGATCCAACGATTAAGCGTTCTTGAGTTATCATCCGGAAACCATTTTACAATTTCGAGTAACTGTGACCTTGACTTTTTACCTAGTGACCTGAAAAACAACAGGGGCCATCTGCCAGTCATGATTAATGCACCTTTGAACTCTCCTGATCCCAGGCCTTAGCGTTCTTGAGTTATCGTCGGAAACCATTTGGTGGACGGACGGACCGACGGACCAACCGACGGACCGACCGACATATGCATAACAATATACCCTCTCTTCTTCGGAGGGGTGCATATATATGTACACTACATGTACACTGAAGCATACGAAACAACATATTAGTTTCTGATAACGTCATCATTGTTTCTTTGCGAATCCGGTTTCTATAATGAAGAGTAAATGATACTTCAAAGTAATCGTAATATCTACAATACACTGAAGTATACAATCACGCAAGTATTGGTATACGTCGCCTTAACTGAAAGAGATATTTTCCGATAATGCGCATGATCAGTGGTGTGTGCAGTTAATGTCAAATTGATAGTGGTTTTGGTTGCCTTTTGTGCGCATCTGAAACAGCCATATGTTTACATAAAGAATGTCAGCAAAATATGTGATCAAACCTACATACTCACGTTGCCTTCATTAATACCACATAGTAAACTGTAATATATTTATTTAACAAGTCTGCCAATTTTGTACCTGTAAACTTGAATTCAGCATATACTGAACACGGGCAATTATCATATGATAAGTCAATAATATATAGTGTAAGGGATTATTAAATAGTCGAAGATAAGCCAACGACATAATATATATATATATATACCGTAAGGAATGGTAAATTAGTAGATGCATTCGATAAACCGATTGCTGGTTCATTGTAAATATCCAGGTGCTGAACTATTGGTTAGCAGTGGCTAAGGCATTAACAAAGCTACTACTCCCGTACAGAACTAGTATCCACCTGTACCCACCTTGAGAGCATAAGCTCATTCTGGCACATTTCCACTCTCAGGTACTGGACAGCTTTCAACATATTAAGCAAAGGTTCAGACTGGAACAACATACCTACTCCGCTGTTTGACAGGTGCCCATATGTTAAGCATACTATCAAACAGGTTTGCGTTTTCTAACTGATTAATCGTCTCATAGCCACACATGGCTAGCATAAGCTCAGGCAGGTACCTTTGGCATACTTGAGTACTGGACTCGTCCGCACATTATTAGAATCAGCCCAGACAAGCTAGCTTTCACAACAGGTTTACTTGACTGGATAGCAAACGGTAAGCATAGCCTCGGGCAGTTCTACTACACGGGTACTGACCTGGTACCTATATGACTAGTTTGGAATGAAAAAAATACGTTTTCAGTGCATTTATATCGGACTGGTGTCAAAATAGTTAGCACATGCAAAGGCTTTTCACTACCAAGGTACTAAAATATGATGTTCCTCAATTGTTTATCTTGTGCAATTTGAAACAAATCTTTCTTTCAAATAAAATCACTTTTTGAATAATGTATCAACAGTCTTAACAATTATATAAATGAGTCGGTGCTGAAACGGGCATTCAACAGATGGAATTCACAAGCGCAAAAACAGTCCAAGCCGTTTGGTAATGATACTACCCTTTTTGGTGTTACTCGGATATCATTAAACGTTTACCAGGACAATCAATGTCAGCTTTAAACAACCAGACACGTTGCTGTAATAATTTTCATTTTAATGAATGGTTGTAAACAAAGTTTATTGTAATGGTCGATGTAATATTTTATTTTTCAAACATCACACAAATAATTCGTTTTTGCATTTATAAGCTATAATTAGCTAAGTGAACCCTTTACTTAAAATGCGATGTAAATGTGAATTAATGATCAGCTGATGAAATATATATAGGGCTTATGTAATATTTATTATTTCCTTCACGCTAAATTGTGCACCGGAAGTTTTACATGTTACACTCTGACCATGTACTCTATATAAGGTCAGTAGCGTTTCATATAAGTTCAGAATACATTAAATAACGGCACGGAAGTAAATAAAGAGTATGTCATATAATCAGATTAAATTGTTCTCCTGTTATGTATGTTGATACTTTGAGAAACAATCGTTACACTGCTTCTAACAGACCCCGGTACGGTGTGATACAGGGAATTACATTTATATTGGGCTCGAGCTACGTCCTCGCCCGTTATAAATCAACCTACCATGTTACACACCCTAAGGCGTAAGTAAGGAGCCGTGTGACCTATATTATTGACTGGCTTTAACCCTTTTTAGAAATATAGTGAACACACAATCCATAAACAATTAAATACGAGTCATTTAAGTAAACTTAAGCATTTAAGGTAAACTGTTCGAAATAGGTTTCCTGATTCATGATTACACGTTTCGTAATGGTTATCAACCTAACCTAACTATAAATATTATCTAAATTCACACAATGCAGTACAAAAGACAACACAAATATAGACATTTTTTTTAAGCTGAGGGTAATGTTAAATGCAATTAACTATTTATCCTTTAAACGGGGTTTACCGACATCCGATTGTCACAATTTTTCGATAATATATTATATTATATTTTAATATATTTATTGAATGATATAACTGTATCAATATACATTTTTGTAACGTATAGTATTATGTTTCTTAAACTAAAGTTTCTCATAATTGTTATCATTATTTGACAACATAGTTTTGGTTTAAAGACTAACTGCTGACTATTTTAAGGAAACGAAACAATAATGTGATCAAATACAAGTACCTACTTTGTTTATCAAGTGAGCAAACCCACTACAATGTATTATTGCAAACCGACTATTATCAAGCATATACACACGTTATTTCATATCCGCCCATAATTAAAACAGAATGATACAAAACTTACAGCCAGTATAGTTATTTAATAAAAGTGCTTTGCTTTTTAACACGGACTTACAACACGTCTTCAAAATTTTAAATGGAAGTACTTGAATGTCAACAAATTTAAAATAGTGATCTCAGCAGAATGGGACGGCAGATACTTGTCAGTGTAGTTGAAACTGAATAATACAATAAATATATGTATATATACATATTTCCCAGCGGCAAGAGTACTTCAAATGATTAAAGTTACATTGATCATTAACCTATGTACTGGCTGAATCACAGACACTCACATCTAAAAGCACAAAAACTATTTATGACGTCATTATGAGCCTTAATGGCTATTAGCGATTGGTCATTCCTTCGGAAAATCGCTACTTCTTCGTATCTTGGCATATTGACGATACATGTTAAATGTACATACTTAATTGCAGTTCAAATAAAGGATGTGACCCCACAATTTTTATGTACAGCTTTAGATCTTACTATGTAGATATAATCTACTATTCTCATTGACAGCCCTTGTTACACCACACGCGTAAAGTCACTACAGTTTTTATTGTCAGTGTTTATGAACAGTTCAACAACTCTTCCCGAATCATATTCACATTGAAGTTCACAGTTTTAGAGTGTCCGTTGGCAGTTGGGGAATATAATGTCTAAAAAACTCAATTCGATAGTTTGGGCATGGTTTTGTTCTTTGCAGATATGCATGCATTTTTTTGCTATAGATCAGTGTAGTTGAAATTTATATTGGTCGTTAAATGCCTGCACATAATATGTCGAGTAACAAATCATAGTTCAAGCGTAGTATTAATGCACACCAGTTTTAGCTTGCTGCATTAATAATGTATAGTTTGACAATTTAACATATAAATATTTTCATCAAAATATTACTTAAAACACCCTCAGTATAAAGGACCTTATTACCAGTAGAATAATCTCTAATATTTATTGTAAACTCTTGTGTATCTACAAAAACGAATGTGGTGAGGGTTTCCTTCCTGCAGATGTATCCGGTGTTGTAACATTCGTGTTCTTTAACACAAGAGCCACCATAAAGCATCTCGGTTATCTTAAAACATTCTTAAATGACACATGTTTAAGATTATATTTATTTCCGAGTGGATTCTGTTTGTGTTTTTTCTAAAAGTAAAGCTTTACTTTTTAAACAGTTTAATATACTGATTTGATTTCAATGTAGACGCCGAATGCCCCCGAATTGTTGTTATAAGCAAAACTTGTGTGGTCTGGAATTTTAAAACATTCATGTTGTTTGTATTTAGTGAAAATCAGAAGACTAACGAATAGCACATTTCTGTTCATGATATGAACTTTTCGTAGTTTTACCTCAATTTGAAATCTCTAACAAATACAAATATTTCAAAAAAACATATTAAATTTCTTCAATTCGATGAATATGCCCCATACATGAAGACAATATTATAACTATGTAAACAAGTGGCACGGGAGTTGTTGATCTTTTACTAGGCATGTCTTTAAAAACAAGTCCTTGCCGAGTTATGTTGCACATGAGAAATGGACTATACAACCAATGAACAAAGTGCAATAATTCTGTAAATACATATATGAAAGCGTTAATGTCCTTGTATTCGGCACTAGCTTTCAATGTTTTCCTTCTATGGGTCTCAAAGTTATACTTGATTCTAACACGGCACGTGCCAAATTTCATATAAAATCGTCTACGGGTTATTTTACAATAATTATAGGCGGAGCTTATACACTGAAAGCACGCGCAGTAACTTAACAAAACATGCCGGTACATTTTCCACCAGCGTAATAATCCGGTATTTTATGAATGAAAGTCACGTGAAAGTTATTTAGGGCGGAGATCTGATAGACATAACAGACAAAAGTTATTTTATGGGCGGAACTTCACATACAATAGTACACAAGAAAAATAAGATACATTGTGTACATTATAGTTATAACCCACGGCCGGAAGTTTAGATGCGTGGTTTCAAATCACTCGTGCATCGCACTTGTGATTTAATCCCTACGCATTTAAACTTGCTGCCGTGGGCAAAAATTCGACAACAAACTATAACGTACACGAATTATTTCTTAAATATGTTTTATACGAAGGGAGTTATGGTCCGCGTACAAAATTATAGCTCAGGACAACACTAATGTAAATCCTAACGTGAAAGTAATTGAAGGGTTACCATATGTGTTCCGCAAAAAACCTATTTGTCGTTTTTGCCTCAACGGTTTCCCACGAGAGTTTAGCCCTTTTCATTCATTTGCATCAGGTGAATAACGTATTGTATTGTATTTTAATTCCTCGGTAACGCTTTCGAAAGCGATCAAACTTTACGCATGCTCACTCATTCCAACTTTTGAAAAGCGATGCGACGACGGAGTATAGACCATCTTATTTGAGTCATTCAGTTGTAAACACATTCTCTGGAAAGGGCTAATAATGGCGCTGCAGTTGACCAAACAATGTGTTTAAACGCAATTTGCGTACAAGTACAAATGTTTGCTATGTGAAAAACTTTCTTCTATAACTTCAACATGTACGCTTATACAATTGTTTCTATTTTCGCTTTCTATTTTTTTTAATTGTCATATTTTGTTTAAGTTCTTGTCGTAATTTCATTTCTCAAAAAGTTGTAACTCTGTTGTTCTGGTCTCCTTCCAACCATTGAGTAATTAAATGGTAATTAAAGTTAATGCGTTTTAATTCCCTTTTAGTATTGTTTAATATATGTTGTAATGCTATGAGGTTACATTTTATTTACACTTACATGTATCATGAATATTGCTCGGCCAAGTGTGAGGTTGAGCGCTCTAAAAAATGGTTTAAACCCCTAATGCTTTGCACAGCCCGTTCCAAGGCGATGACCCCAGTTTTATTATTCTATGTGTATGTTGTTTTGTTTTGTGCTGTTTCGTACTGTTTTGGCAATCGGTCACATGCCTTAAATAAAGGAACAACTAATTGTGTAAAATGAGAATGCAATACTGTTCCAACAGATGGAGTTTCGCTTCTTTATATTATTATCTATTTCCATCTTTTGTAAATGGATTGCGACGGCATTTACTTTCAATATCCTCTTACCCATATATATACTCAAACAAATGTACATTCTACTCGGCCAAAGCATTTCCGAGATATAGCTCCGGACACATAAGGGTTTCCGACGGACGGAAGGACGGATCTAAGGTCGGACGGACAACGTCAAAACAATATCCCTTGGCCAAGAGTGGGAGATAAAAGCACTAAAAGACCTACGCATTACAATTCGGATGCATAATCACGCGCAGGTAGACATACTAAGACATTGAGACATGACTATAATAGCAGATTTGGTTTTTGGATGCTTTTAAAGATCTTTATATTATAATGTCAAGGAAACTATGTGGGTTTTTTAAAAACCAAAAAATGAGCGCTGTACGTTAAACAATGAATCTAGGAACGCTAAATTAATAAAATGGTTATTTAAATCTGACGAATTCAGAGGCATGATACTAGCGTGCTAGTCTATAATGTTTTGCCTCTGACACCTGGTTACTATGCATGAACTAGATCCTAATAATACAAAATTTGGTGAATGCTAACGTGTACGTGACACATTAAGACGCGGCACGTGACCGTATCAGCGTGATAGGTGCGTATGTACTCTACAAATGCGTGTTAGTTCATAGACGGAAACACAATATTGTTTTGGACCTTTAAACATTGAAAAATGTGCACTTTACATTTTCGGTTAATTAAAACGGGAAGCGGAAAACGACAACGAGCGAGGCATAGTATTGTAATGCGCATGGGCGGTGGGGGGTTAGAGGGTTAGGGTAAGGGTTAGGGTTAGGGGTCGGGTTTGGGTTAGAGTAAGCCTTAACCCATACCTTAGCCCTAACCCGACCCCTAACACCAACCCTAACCTTACCATAACTCTGTGTTATCTCCCCTATACCATGCCTCGCTCGTTGTAAATTGTCTTCCCAATTAAAACGCTGAAAATAACTGCTAGGGCAACACTGGATAAATGATCACGCGCCCGTGCTGCGCTTAAAGAGCACTTAACAATTCTAACTTGGTAGGCTGACAGCATCCTGATAGTATAATTACATTCAACTAACTGTGTAATTAATTGTGTCTTACATTAATTTATTTATTGTTATAATAAAGCAAATCTGTTTCAAGATAGAAGATAGTCAAGATGACATTGCATTTAATGATACGATGACGCTGATAGTTGAATGGGGATTATCGGTTGATGACGAACGAAAATACAATTTTTACAATTAAGTTTCCATACAAATAGTGTTTCAATTGTGAGGTTCGTTGAAGAGAACAACTGAATTAACTGCATAATATTGGAGATAGCTAAATAACGCTCCTAACTATACATATACTTTACATGTGTTTAATGTAATGGAAATAAGTGTCTTTTACCTGTGAACTGATATACGTTTTGCAGCATATACGATGTTAATCGATAATTAAATGCTAGCAGCCGAAATGCTGGATTAAAAAATAAACACTCATATAAAACAAGATGCTTGATAACTCTTCCTCCAATCTTATTAGCTGTTGATTTTGAAGTTTGATGTTACAGAATGCAGTACAGCTTGGTGGTTTGTCTATAATGTCTGAACATTTCAATTAGGTTGGGATGCAGGGAAACGTACACATAAGCCGAGTGAGTCATTTTCATTTCAACTTTTGAAAAGCGATGCGATGACGGAGCATAGATCGTCTAATTTTAGTCATTCACTTGTAAACACGTTTTCTTGAAAGGGCTAATTATGGCGCTGCAGTTGAACACATAATGTGTTAAAAACGCACTAGAGTACAAGTACAAATGTTTACGATATGAAATATCGTATATATAGTATATATATTGAGTATATATATATACTCAAACAAATGTACATTTTAATCAGCCAAATCATTTCCGAGCTATAGCTCCGGACACACTAGGGTTTTCGACGGACGGAAGGACGGATTAAAGGTCGTACGGAGAACGTCAAAACAATATCCCTAAGCCAACAGTGGGAGATTAAAGCACTAAAGGAACTACACTTATAATTCGGATAAATAATCACGCGCAGGTAGCCATACTAAGGCATTGAGGCATGAATTTTAAAGCTCTTCACATTCTAATGTAAAGGAAAATTATGTCGGTCTTTGAAACAATTACGTTAAACAATTAATACAGGAACGCTAAATTGATAAAATGTAATGAATAAATGGTCATGTAAAGCTGACGAATTCAAAGGCATGGTACTTTGTCAGCGTGCTGGTCTTTAAAGTTTTTGCTCTGAAACCTGGTTTCTATGCATGAGCACGATCCTAATAATACTATATTGGATGAATTGTCACGTGTACGTGAAAAAAATAAGATGCGGCACGTGACTGTATCAGCGTTATAGGTGCTTATGAACTATAAAAAGGCGCGTTAGTTCATAGACGAGAAAAAAACTATTGTTTCGGACCTTTTAACATTGAAAAATGTGAACTGTACATTTCAAGTAAATGAAAATACTGAAAATAACTGCTAGGGCTACATTGGATAAAGGATCACGCGCACGTGCTGCATTTGAAAAGCACTTAACAATCATAACTTGGTAGGCTGACAGCATCCAGATGATATAATTACATTCAACGAACTGTGAAATTAATTGTGTCTGACCTTTCTTTATTAATAGTTATAATAAAGCAAAGCTGTTTCATATCCACAATCGCATTTCATGGCAAGACACACGAGGCTAGTCGAGATGACATTGTTTTTAACGATACGATGGCACTAGTAGAGGAATGGCGGTTGTCGGTTGATGATGCACCAATATATTTGTACAATTAAGTTTCAATACAAATCGTGTTTAAATTGTGATTTTCGTTGAACACATCAAAGCTGAATAAACCGCATACTATTTAAAATTACGCTCCTAACTACACGTATAATTTACATGTGTGTTATGTAAGGAAACAAGTGTCGTTTACCTGTGAACTGATATACGTTTTTCATCATATACGATGTTAATCAATAAATAAATGCTAGCAGCCGAATTACTGGATTAGAAACACAACACTCATATAAAACACAATGCTTGATTACTCTTCCTACGATCGTATTAGCAGTTGAATTTTAATTTTGCTGTTTAATAATGCATAACAGCTTGGTGGTTCGTCTATAATGTCTGCAAATTTCAATTAGGCTGGGATGCAGGGAAACGTACACACGTGCCGAGTGAGTCAATATAAGTAAATAAGTATTCACATGTGTTGGTCCCTTTCTTACAAGCAAGAGAACATTCCCGTTAGGAAGTGGTGAATGAAAACCTCCCGTCGGTTGCCTATAACACTGACCGAGTGTACAGTCGCGGTTTTAATTAATGTTGGCGTCGGGGAAACGTTCACGTGTGCCGTGAATGTTATTTTCTGTGAATGGGCATGTACCTTTAAAAGCCCCTTTCTAACAAGGAAGAGCTATCCCTCTGTAGCGAGCACGTGCACGCACACTGTCGGCCACCTGTCTTGATGACGTTATTCTGGGACTTGGTTTAAATAAGGCTGGGTGGCAGTGGGACATACATGCCGAAATCGTTATTTCCAGTCAATGCGAATACCATTTAAATGGCACTAGTCCACAGAACAATATTGTTTCCCTGTTGGTAGCCTAGTGCTCATAGACCACCCGTTGACTGGCTGTCAGACTATCCTTGTTTCGGGCAAGGATTTTAATTAAGGATGTTTCCATTGTTCAATGGGTTTTCCATTTTAATAATCCGTTTGTGACAACCAAGAGTTAAACCCCAGAAGCGACCTGCTGAACGCAGTCATCGGGCAAAGGATTTAATTTGTTCGTACACCATACTTCGCCAATTTGTCTGGTTGACGTACATGCGAGTCTGGGTTTTAATAAGGGTGATTGTAAGGAAGACATACATTCATGCCGTTTGCGTTATTTCCAGTGCATAGGTATGCACTTGCATAGGCTCCTTTCTTAAAAATATGTTGCCCAGATAGCGACCTGCTGCACATTTACCTCTCATCCTTTTCCTGTACAGATGACATAGTTACGGGCCGGGGTTCGAATCAGGGTGGGTGACATAATGTCGTGTGCGTTATTTTTAGTGTATGTGTATGCATATTTATCATACCACCGCATTGATATCTGCCTGATATAACGTTGCCTGATATATATTTTTTATATCATGGTCAACAGGAAGTTCTTATATCAGTCATGTGGGGAGGATGGTCATATATCTCGGAATTAACTATAAAGTAATCATTTTAACAAAAAATCGAATCAATTTAACAAGACAAACAATTTGATACCAAGATGTAATATATTCTAAACACAAAATGCAACACAAACAGCAAAACACCAAATTACAAATATTAAGCGCGCGTGCTCATGACGTCATTATTAACACGTCATACGACAAAAGTCATATTCTTTCCCGCTAAAACTGCAGCTTTTTAGCGTTATTTTTCAATGTTATTTCTTTAAAATCGGGGACGTAGAGGTATGATAAACAGAAAAACAGGTTACTGCCTGATCTTTTTGTAATATATCAGACTCGGCACGAATAAAATAACGGCTCGGCAAGCCTCGCCGTTATATTATTCTAATCCTTGCCTGATATATTACAAAAAGATCAGGCAGTAACCTGTAATTCTCTATTTAAATGCCCACAGTAGCGACTTAGTGCAAGTAGACCTCATGTTGGCTGCTAGTACGGCTGACTCGGGCCGGGATTTTTATTAGGTTGGGCTTCAGTGAGACGTACAATGACGTGCGTTATAACCTTTAAATGGCTATTCAGCAATTATGACCCATTTCTTACAAACAAAATATATCGTCCTGTTCCGGCATGGTGCATTCAGATTTCCTTTTGGCGGCCTGTTGTGCTGGCTGACCTTATTTTGGGGCATCACTTACTTGCACTTAACGATATAACATTATGAATAGACATACCGTATTAAATGTTCCTTACTTATGAGAAGAAACACATCTTCCATGAAGAGATTGGAGTGTGCAGGCATGTCGCTTAATTGAAACTCTTTAACTAATTTATAACACAGAACTTACCATCCCGGATGTGTCCCCACACAAAATAAGCTTTTAGATTATAATACCATATATGGTATATAGATTATAATACCATATATGGTATATGGACGATCCACGGCGGGCATATATATGGTTATATTCTATAAATAGGTGTAAGGCGATCGACACGTGGTTGCTTTGATAACTCGATATGAATCGATAGTATAATGTAGTTGCCCATGCGTGAGGCAGCACGGTAGTTTCCCACAATGCAAGATTCATGCAGGTTATGGCGGCCATATTAGAACTTCTGGAATAAGTTGCGAAACTTTAACCAACAATGTAAGTAGCTCTTTAATTATATAATGCATGATCATTGTTGTGTCTATCAAAGTTACGCTGGTATTTATATGAAATGCCAAATCTTAAATCGCCTATTTAAATGATATTCCCGAATTTCTATTTTTATATAATTATCGATATGTGCGAATCCAACTATGTTGTAAATATTGTCAGCCTACACTTTGAATCATTTTTAATTGACTGTTTAGGTGAATCTGTACATTAATATGTTATTAAATCTCAAATTATTTTAATTTGACGCTTGAACGCTTGCACTAGGTTAAATATCACAACGCAATAGATTCGGTCAAAATAATTGAGTTGTTTGGTGTCTCAATGACACACAGTCACGTTTGAAGCGCGTGTGATAAAGCTGATATTTTAAAACGGGGGGGGGGTGATTTTAAATTACGAGTGTATATGAACTGAGCTCGCTTATTAAAATTATCTAAGATAGATAGATTCTTTATAATCAATTATTTTGTGATAATATAATGTTTATTTTCTAATAATGCCGCTTGCTCAGTGGTGTGTGTTGTAAATGTCAAATTGATAGTGGTTTTGGTCGCCATTTATGTGCATTTAATAAATACATCCATATGTGGAATTAAAACTAATTTGTAATCAAATTATGTGATCAAACCAACATTCTCACGAAGCTTTATTTACATCACATATTGAAATATAATGTATGTTTATGACAACTCTGCCAATCTTGTGTCGTTCATTAGCACGAACTTTTTGTTTAACTCAAAATTAACAATTAAACCCAAGCCAGCAATAGGGACAATATTGAAAGTAAATTAAAACGTAGCTTTTTTATATTAGATTCTTTTGTGATACTATAATAGCCTTTTCTTATGTCACAACATGATTTTTATTGGTAATATACATGTTTAAACAAACGAATCTTTATTACGAGGTAATACAAAAAGAGAGTTTCACGTAATTAAAAATATGTACACTACTCCGAAGTATACGAAACAGCATGTTAGTCTCAGCTTGGTTTGAACGTGATCATTCTCAATTGACGAATCCGGTTTCCACAATGAAGAGTAAAGGATATTTCGCAGTACTCGAAATATCTACAATGCTCTGAAGTAAACACTCAAGCGAACAAGGTCGCCTTAACGGAAGATATATATTTTCCAATAATGCGCATGCTCAGTGTTGTGTGTAGAAAGTGTCAAATTGATAGTGGTTCTGATCGCGATTTGTGCGCATTTAAATAAATACCGCCATATGTTGAATTAAAACAAGTATGTAAGCAAATTATGTGATCAAACCTACGTACTCACGTAGCTTTATTAACATCACATATTGCAATATAATATATGTTTATGACAAGTCTGCCAATCTTGTCTCGTTTATTAGCACGAACTTTTGGATTAACTAAAAAAAAAAAATTAAAAACTGAAAATGTGAACTGCGAAACAATGTTTTTCCTATTAATAATATGCTCTCCAATGTTAAAACTAATTACAAATATTGCAAACATAATCTGACAGGCAATATCATCACCAATATCGACAATTTCACATGCTTAATGTACGTTATGTACGTTTTAGTCATGAGGTGTAAACATGAAGTAGGTTACTTCAGTACTTATAGTATCTCGTTCTTGCAACTTGCTGTTAAAGAGGCAATTGCAGTTCGTTTGTATTTTTTGATGAACTTGGTGAGGTCCAACAGCACCACTCTTATACCAAATTTAGCATAAACTGAACACGGGGAACTTTCATAAAATAAACTAATGAAAATATATCGTAAGAAATTGTACAATATGTGATGTATTCGATGAACCTTTTGCTGTTTTAACATCAATAAATTGGAAAACCACACTATATGGCTTGGGCATGAACTATACAATTGTGATTGTAATTTTCATTTCCAAATTCTAATGAAATCACACGATTCAAATCAAGTATGATATAGAAAAGAAAAAAAGAAAAACAAGTTGAATGTGGAGTGCTAGGGTACTATTTACATATGCCCGAAAAAATGCATGACGTTTTAAGAATCGACTCAATTTTACATTAGAATAAGACATTTGATTTTAGGTTATCAATAGATGTATGATTTTAGCTATGCTATACAAATTAGTTGTGTAACACCCTTGCTAGTTTTAGCATTTACATGACAATACATGAAAATTAAGTAAACATTTCTTGTTATCAGTTAGGTATTTTGAAAATTCGCAAGCTAATAATGCATCTGAGTCCCAAACCAGTTTCTCCCATAAAACTGCATATAGACAAATACTCAGTCATCTTGAATCTTATCATGACCTGAGCTGACCTACATTGACCACACATTTTTACTTCCTTCAGAGATCCCGTTTCCATCTAATACTTACATGTATGCCAATCATCCAACGTGTACCAGGACAACCGTATTCAACTTAAAAAATACGAGGCATGTTAATATAATTTTCACTTTAATAAAATGAAATTTTGTACATAAACTTAATTATAATGTTCTTTGTAATATGTTATTATAAGAACATTACACCATAATACGTTTAACATGTTTATTAGATATATCTTGCTAAGTCAAAATTTTACATGGAAATGAGCTGTACAGTGATTATTTTTAAGTATTTAAAATTTTAAAATTTGGAAACGAATTAAGAAATGTGAAACTTTGTTTCATTACGAATTAATAATTATGTTATATGTAAACGCAGCTGAGTTTGACATGTAATTTAGTAAAGTTTATATAATAAGTTGTTTAATACCCATGATAACTATAACGCTACCATATTTAACTAACATCCGATAAAAATGAAGAGTATAGTTAATTTAGAAAACTGCTTTTTACATTAAACGCGGACTTAAACAAACTATTCAATATTTTCTTACGGAAGCACTGGAATATCTACACATTAAACGGTGATCTCAGTAGAATGGGGCGGCAGATATATGTCAGTGTCGTTGAAAATGAATATTTTATGCAAAAATGAATACAATAAACATATAAACATATTTCCCAGCGGCAAGGGTACTTCAACGAATTAAAGTTACACTAATAAGTAATAGATGTACGCGCTGACAAACAGGCATTTACATCAAAAAGCATTTTAACTAATTATGACGCCATTGTGAGCCTCTTCTTCGTATCTTGGCAAAGTGACGATAAATTATAAATTAATATACTTAGTACAGTTCGAATAAAGAATGTGACAACCACTAATTTTGTTTTATGTATAGCTATAGATCTTACTATGTAGCAGTGATCTACGATTTTCAATGACAGCCTTTGCTACACCACAAGCGGAAATTAAAGTCACTACAATTTCAAGTGTGTAATGAACAGTCCTTCCATAATAATATTCACATTAAACCAGTTTGAACATATTACACAGACGTGAGTGCGTATTGTTGCTGTTGAGAAATCGTCGGTGGTGCGGGAGTGTGGACACGCATATGAGTTTGTTTCAATCGCTTGATAATATTCATTAACACATTTAACAATTCTTTTCGAAGAATGAAGTCGTTAAGTAAACAATAGTCTGAAATTAGCATGTTGAATTTGTTGTACATCGGTGTTTAAGTATATTGCTAATAGGTTCGCAATATTCAAAATACTTTTATGTTAACATAGTGATAGTGTGTCGTGCAGTTGAGGTATATCATGTCTAAAACACAGTTTGAGAGTTCGGGTATGGTTTTGCTCTTTTCAGATATAAATGCATTAATTTTGCTACAGGTCAGTGTAATTGTACTACTACTACTACTACTACTACTACTACTACTACTACTACTACTACTACTACTACTACTACTACTACCACTACTACTACTACTACTACTACTACTACTACTACTACTACTACTACTACTACTACTACTACTACTACTACTACTACTACTACTACTACTACTACTACTACTAGTACTACTACTACTACTACTACTACTACTTCTTCTACTACTACTACTACTTCTACTACTACTTCTACGACTACTACTACTACTACCACTAGTTCTACGTCTACTAATACTACTACTACTAATGCTATTTTAACTCCGCCTTTCCCCTACACATGCGCAGTACAAGCAAAAAGTCGCATTCTCAACTCCGACTTTTTACCTGTACGCATACTGTCATCCTTTTTTAGCCTTAACAATCCCAAACAATCCGTGTGTATCCCCCAATATCCATAACATGCCTTATCCAACCCTTATTTGAGGAATAAAATCCCTAACCCCAATGCACGTATGGCTTTTGAGAACTTATTCAATCGAAATCTAAAATGAATGTTTAGTATCAATGTTAGAGCAAGTCTGCTTGCAAATACGTTTAAATTTCTACAAAAATGGTTTCATACAAATTTGACAGGCTTTCTTGAACTAAACATTTCTCGATAAAATGTGGAATGCAATTGATTTGTATTGTGTCAAGTGTGTTTTTATATTTAAATAATAAAAAAATCCAACAGTACTGTGTGACGATATAGACTGCTTTGCCTTGCTTCAAATGTTCTTTTGTTGACTAGTATTGTGTAAAACCAAAACGTATTATTGTACTATTGTTTCTTATAAGCATCAACTCTTAAAACGGACTACTTTGCATCAGTTTGTGTATTTAAATTTCACCAGTCGTACATTTGATTTCTTAAAGAAATCAGATATATGACATTATCAATTGATGTGCATAAGTAACGAGCACGCATTTTTTGCTACACAAACGTGTGTTGTTAAATATATTGATCTTCTTCTTTAGTTTTTTACTACTTTTCGCTGTAATTGATAACATTGTTTTGTATAATCGTAGCAAACTGTACCTTTTGCACATTTTTGAAGTCGATGTAGAATGTAGTTTAGTTTTGTATTCATCTTTGTGTGGGCATGACTTGTTTAAACTCAGTGTCGATTCACTTATTTATGACCTACTAGGATTAAGGATGCAATTTTCTAAATACACTCATCCCTCTACCCTTGCTTTCTTTCTCATTAATGACGTTTTTTTAAAGTATGGCTCCTATTCAACATAGTCGCATGCTAATTTATAGAACGTGTATTAAGATTAAGGAAATACAAGGGTATCTATACTCTAAAATTGTATTCCATATTGGAATTTACATTTTCCGAAACTGTTACTTTAAACTATTTAAGAGGTCTTATAGGATTGTTCTGTGAATCACTAATAAACATAACGAAGATCATGTTTTCAAACATGTGTTTAACAACGACATACGCTTAATATATGGGCCTACACACATATTTCAAGTCTTCTCAAATATGCAAATAAATTAATGAATACGAGTTCAATATGTATATGGTCTTTGCCTGTTGCGTATGAGTGTAGCTTTATAGTTATTGTATTATGCATTTTAAAATCGAAACCAACTCGTGTATTCACAATTGACTTGACCGATCGGTCAAGCATTCCAACAACAAGCTCACGCAATCGCTTCCGTACACAATTACTTGTTTACCTAGTCATTTAAATACTCAATCACTAGGTCACACATTATTTCATTCAATTCTTATCTTAGCTTTTCATTAATTCAGTCAAAATCTTTTACTTCTTCAGTCATTGTCTCATTCACGCAATTATTAAAACACTCATTATGCAACTTCACGTTTCACACTCAATATAAGGTAAACAATGACTATGTTTTACTCTCGTTCAGAAATTAATTCATGATGCATTTCTTCAAGCATTCCTACATTCAAACTTTCATTTGTTTCCGCGTATCATTTAACAATTGATTTATGTAAGCTAATAATACATTTATTTAAAAAATCAAATTGTCCTTACATTCATACGTGTTCAATAGCCAGGTTTCGTTGTATAAATAATATGGAGCTGGCCTTTGTGTTCATAGAGACGTTAACTGCATGTAGATGGACACCTGTCATTAATAGTCAAGTGATTTCTAATAAAGTGTTTGCAAAAACGTGTTTCTTATGTGTCAACGTGACTTATCAGTGACAAGGTGGTTGATATGCAACGCGGGGAACTTCATCTTGGACACAGACTGAATCGTAATCTTAAAATATAAATGGGACATAATTGTATATATAATAACTTATAATGCCCTTTATAAGAATCACTGTTTTCTCATAATTCGACCCATACGTTTGTTTGTCTGTATATCATTCGGCTAGATTGAACTTTACCGGTACGCAGTTGTCTACCACTATCGACAAAGCGGGGTTTGGGGGCGGTAGCCCCCGATACTAAGGAAATATATAGGATAAAAAGGATTATAAGGTGTTGCGTTAGTTGTTATGTTGTTATGTTTTAGGTGTTAAGGGTTAGGGTTAGGGTACGCTGTTTGATGTTAAGTGTTGAGTACCGTAAATGATATTGATACATAGCAGAGTTTAAGAACAATGTTCACCTATATTTGTGTCATATGCAAGAACTATATGGCTTCAAGGTCAATGTCATACTTAGAGATCAAAGGTCAAAAATACAGAACTTATATGTCACAGTTTTAGAATCCTGCTCAAAATCTTGAACATACAAATAAACGTTTCAAACAATGAAACGTATATCCTATGTACGATTATGCGTTTTGCACAAAAAGCAAATTGTTACCTAAAAGAATAAGGTCAAACTGTGAAAGAAATTATTGCTCAAATAGGTCTTGTCCGTTCTTTAACTTAACTACTCATTTAAGATAATCAGTCCACTAGTTATTTGAACAGATGATTATGTATATGAGTCGGTTCAATAAACGTATGATTATCGTAGCGGTTCATAGTAAAAGGCAAAATATCATATAACAATAGTTAATATTTACAAGTTTGTTATTGATGAATTTCGAAATAAGATGGCAAAAAACGAGGCTAACCTCATTGCTACATTGAAAGTCATACCTTAATATAAAAAGAAAGTACAACATTGATTGTTAAGCCCTTGTCATTTATTTAAAGAAAATGCTGAGTATCTGCTCCATAGAGAATCATCTAAGAAATAAATGCGTGATGTGCAATAAGCTGTATCAATTAGCTATTTGATTACTATAATAAAGGTCTTTAGAATTGGCTCTCAAAAATTGTAATTTAAAAAAAATCATCTGTTGTCATTGTCAAATAGATTTTGTAACGTTCTTAATGAATATAAATTCATTTGCTGTTCTCCGATAAAATGTCAAATGTACTAAATTTACATTTTGATATGAACTGCGCAAGTTTAACCTGTAAGCAGTCGTTCAATTTATTAAATCTGTGGTGAAATAAGGAATGGTGTACTTACTCTGCTATAAAAGCTAACAAGGTAAAGGTATTTCCTGCGTATGGACAGTCATAAATGTACATCGGTTTATCAAATAAACTTCAATTTAAGCCATGTTTATCATCGTACGCTTTGAACTAGTAAGTCCGGATTGCACGAGTGACAAGATACAATTGTGGATCGTTGTTCTAGATAACGTGAAATCTATCGGGGAGTAGTAGTGTCCTTCAACTGCTAGTGGTGATGATAGACTGGCTGCTGAATAAAGTGGTTTGTCAACAGTTATCTCGTTTTCATTACGTTGTTTTTGTTCACCATACATATAGGATGACTAGTCAAACATTAAGTTGTCAGCCTTTAAGTACACTGAACAAGTTTTAATAAAACCTTACTTTTTTATATTAGCACAATCTATAGAAGTGCACTATTCCATTTTTATAATAACATGTGCATCATGAGAAAATGATTATATTCAATTTATAGCGGTTGTTGTGATATGATGTGAAGAGAAGTCGTTGCCAACATTTCAGTTAACATTTTTTCCATGTATCTAGACAGAAATATGTTTTGTTATTATGTGACATTGTATATTGTCATTCCATGCGAGATCGCATGAAATACCCATACCAATGCTAATACGACCCTAAATGCACTAAACTGTAAGTTTTTAATGCGCATAATTTTAGGTCATTCCGTTCAAGATAATTTCAAAAAGATATTGCCCTTTGAATAATGATTTTTTGCGCGTGAGATCTCAGACTCTGATGATCGTATTTTGATATAAACTTTTATGACAGTTTGATAGGGTGAACTGCATGTTCCGCTAAAAAAAGTATTCAACAAAAGATGCAACATTTATTTAAAAATTGATCAGTTATACTCAACAAGGTAATGAGCTTAGAGTTTTGCTTACCGGAACAAAATATTGAGATTTTGTAAGCACACGTCTTTCGTTGCGAGTCGTCCGTCGTGCGTCATCACTATTGAACTTTATAGAGACAATTGTATAGCTCAATCTCTTTTAAAATCGCAAATAGGCCCATTGAAATGATGGCAACAATGATGGACGGAAGTTTGTCTTAACGCTATTGAAATCTTCATGCAACCTGATTAGCGCATTTGTTCTAACGATATCTCGGCCGAGTTCAAACTATTCCGGACGGAGGATTAATGACCAAAGTTGGAGTGGCAGTTCTCCTTATATGGCTAGAGTGAAAACTTGCAGACACTCTAGAATTTATATGTCGGATCGCATGCTTACGCAACTTGCTTGGATAATGTTTTAAATAATATGTTTACAGGGCTCATAAATGACTCTGGTTTGTTGAAAAACGCGTCTGCTTGGAATGTATGTGAACCAATACATTTTGGAGAAAATCATTATAATAAAGAAAATATTAATATAAGTAAGCAAACGATGTTTCAATGGATTTGTGTTGTAATGTACACTAGTCAATATGAATCTGAGCAAAAGGTATATCACTTAATTCTCACACAATTACACATGCTTTCTATGTCCTTGGGCATGCCTTAAACCATATGATGGCATACTATAAGCCGCAATTAGTTCAATCTGATTAACTTTTCTTAACTACGGCATATCTGAAAATACTGAATGACTTTGTATGATAGTCGTTTGTTGTGTTGATAAAGAGAATCAAATAATGTCCCAAATGTTTTCTCCGTATGATGTCACTCCACTTCATACGATCTACACATCCATTTACTCAAACGACCATAATTTTATCAGTATCTATGATTTTTACAGAAACTTGGATATTTTGGATATTTTCTTTCTCAACTTCATTGATGGCTTCAGTATAAACACTAGCTTCCAGCACTTTGAAGGCCAACATCAATATTTTCTGCAATACCGAATTGATGGTTCCGCACCTCTGGTGTGTTTAAAAGGGCTACTACTGTGGTCATTGTTTCGTATTCCATTAGCACTGATCTTCCCAGGCTTATTCCTAATCACGGTTCCTACTAGTAAACTCCTGCTCTGTCCGACCCGCACATATACCAACACACTACTTAAATGGTTCAGGTTTTTACTGAGTCCACAATTGAACATCATGTCATTATGCATATAAGGGACCATGTGAGTTATTTTGTGAATATGCTGTCAAATGTTCATTGAAAAGGTCATTAGTAGGTTTACTTCACAGTGTTAAATTACATGGACAGAGGAACAATACGTATGTATTAACAACATGTATTCAATAATGTAAGTTATTTACTATATATCATTTGTGTTGATACCCTGATGCACAACACACTTTGGAGTTTACCATAAATGATTTTTGATCGTCACACATCTAGGCTAGAACATTTAGTACATATTTTGCGAAAAAAAGCACGTTTGAATATCTAGCTTTATCTATGAAATTGTGCAGCTTTTGGTATCATTATTAATTCCTACGAAAAAACATGCAGACAATGTTTATGCAAAAACTTCTATATACACTCGTTCGGCATCGTCAATATGATACATTAATCAGTGATGTCCTAATACTTATGCATATGAATTTGTATTAGGAGATAGCATAAGGAACCGATTTTGATTCCTGTGCTCCGTTCTGTCAATTCAAAATGTATTGTCTTGAAATCGCTGTGTTGTATTATGCTATATAGTCCGAGTCGACATATCGACTACAATGTTAAGTAAGCATTAACATTATATCCGTTATGTTAAAATATGGCGTCTTTAACACAGGTGGAAGTAACGTACCCTGGATAGTATTTTTATTTTTAAGGAGCCCAATATATTTCAATAAATATATAACATCATGTTTAATGAGAAAAAAATTGACAAAGACCCATGAAAAAAAATCCCCACCCTCTGATATTGGAATCATAACAAGGTCATTAACTAGAATTTATCATAGACCTGTCTTCGCTGGCCGTAAAAATGTCAAAAGTAGCTTTAATCAAAAGCATCCATTGATCCCCCTATGGGCAATTGGACAACCTTTCAAAAAAAGTTAACTTCAAAAATATCTGTCCAGCCGTTAACTCACAGTCGGTCAAAAACCGAGCAATATTTCGAGTCCGTTTGTCAACCCGAATAAATCTTCTACAGACTTTCAAACAATATTTTTGAGTTTTTGCCCCTTAATCGATAGCTCGCGTCCTATTACTTTGAAACAACGAAGCGTGTCAAATAATGCATGCATATGCAACCACTTACCTCTAAAAACTAATTCCAAAATGTTATATTTTCTTTGCAACAACTATTTTAACTCCAAATTTTATTTACTTGAAAACGAAAGTAGCCATCGCTCTTGAACCCGGCTTAGCAGTGAATTACACTGACAGAGCCAGGTACATAAATATCCAATCAACAACAACAACGATGTTTTAAAAAATGTGAATAAATGGAAATTACTTATCATTCTGATTGTATTGGAAAAAGTTTTTAGGGGTAAGTGGTTGCATATGCATGCATTATTTGACACGCTTCGTTTTTTCAAAGGAATACGACGGGAGCTATCGATTAAGGGGCAAAAACTAAAAAATATTGTTTGAAAGTCTGTAGAAGACTTATTCGTGCTGACAAACGGACTCGAAATATTGCTCGGTTTTCGACCGACTGTGAGTTAACGGCTGGACAGATATTTTTGAAGTTAACTTTTTTTGAAAGGTTGTCCAATTGCCCATAGTAGGATCAAGGGATGCTTTGGATTAAAGCTATTTTTGACATTTTTGCGGCCCGCGAAGACAAGTCTATAATAAAGTCTAGTTAATGACCTTGTTATGATTCCAATATCAGAGGGTGGGGATTTTTTTTTCATGGCTCTTTGTCAATTTTTTTCTTATTAAACATGATTTTATATATTTATTTGAATATATTGGGTCCTAAAAAATATATATATGAAAAATACTATCCTGGGTACGTTACTTCCACCTGTGGTCTTTAATAGTGATACCTTACTATATATGTACCACTATTCACAATATAAATACAAACGTCTTTTTCATCAATATCATCCAAACAAAAGGGTAATATAAGTCCTATATTATATATCTATTTAGCACAGAAATATTAAACATCTATTTAGCACAGGCATATTGTTTAAGTTAAACATAGTGATGTTTGGTGGTATATATATATATTTATTGTATATTTATGGCGCCACAGAGAAGGGCGGCTACTTGTATCGTAAGTGTAATGTATCCTATGGTATTTATAGAGAATACATAACGCATTCTGCATATTACTATTTTACAAGTTAGCGAAAGGTAATTGGGCGTGATGAATTTTATTGCATGTGTCAGGGGTAAGATATGATTATTGTCTAAATTGTATATTAAGTTTTTTATGTAGATAATAAAAGTGTCGATACAAATGTGTATTCATGTTCATGTCAATTATAATTCAGTGTAGTTACGCATACCGCTTTAACGTTTACCGTTAATATCTTCCTTAAGTTAATGTATTTCACTGGTTAATCATGGTTATGTGTACTTTCAGATTTATTTTTAAACGTAGTGTTGCATGTTATCTTGTCGATCTGGTTCAACATGTTTCGCATAATAGAACAACATACCTTGATACAAATGACTAGTATATATGTTAGCGGCGGTCTGGATCAATAGTACGCAATTCACCTCATGAGAAATGCGTTACTGAATAGCAGTTTGTTATAAATAGCTGTACCATTACATATGTATGTTTGCTTATACTTTGTCGGTGATATACTTTTGAAATGTTGTGGTTATTCGATGTTATTTGTACTTGCAAGGGCCGGAGGCCATATAGCAATAAACATTGAAACTTGAGGTTTCAAAGGTTTACATGCATTTCTTTAACATTCCCTAATCTGTGTATTTTCGAGCTATGTAACGGAACAATGTTACTAGATTAACATTTAAAATAAACTTAAAAAACTGCACAGTTCGATGTAAAATAGTTATCATAAGTCATGCACAATAATACAATTGTTCGACCTTTCTACATCAGGAAATACTTTAACAATGTACACATTTACATAATATTTGTATTGAACGGTCAGGAAACAGTTAGTTGTGATCACCCCACAGTTTTTAATTGTTTAATTAGTTATATACCTCGTTCAAAGGCACACAAGCACACATGTTTGAAAATGACACAATGTTCAGGCGGTTTAAAATGTATATTTAATGTGAATACGTACGAATTGACTGGTAATTGTTGTTGTTGGGGTTGGTGGAGTTGTTAATTTATTACATGAGCATGCCCTTTACAGCAACAGTATGCTAGGTGTCAATCAATAAACGTTATGGTGTTCATACAATCTTGAAAATCAATATTTTGGGTCATATATTTCCACAAATAAAGTGTGATTTTCAGTAACAGAACAAATACTAGTTCTAACTCGATACATGTTTCGTTCGTTGTTTCATTATCAACTTAACATGACTCTTGAACTTCTCTAGTGTTTTGTGATAGTTGTTTGTTTGTTTGGTCAGACTCACGTTCGTTCAGACGACGCTTTGTTTGATTGTTATGTTATCAGTTCAGACGAGTTATATTCGAATATTGACTACTATACATTCACGCAAGATAATCATTGTGGAAACAAATTTCGGTTTCTTTAATATATCCTTTATTCAAAAGTTCAAGTCTGACAAGCGTCAAATATGGTATGGATGTTTAAGATATCAGTTTTGTCTATGCAACTACACTCTAGAATTGAACACAGGTATGAAAAATGTTTCTAAATTGTAATTCCAAATACAAATCCCAATGCATTAGTAGTAGAACATCACTGTTTAATATATGTAAGTGAAGCTGCTGAAAGCTGGTATAAAGTAAATAATACCGTGCTTGGCATGGTGAGCTCACGTATACTATAAAGTTTTAGCGTTTAACAAAATTAAATTATTTAATATTGTGTTCATATTATGTCATCTTATAATAAACAGATGTGCTGATTGTATTTGTAAATATTCACGAAAAATGTTGTCAAAGCAAAGTCATAAATTTTTCACATAATACAATTTCTTTAAAAAAAAACAACAACAACACTGTAATTTGTAAAGTACATTAAATGCAAAAATATGTTTTTTTATTGTTTCGGAGACATCTAGGCTAAACAGTTAGTACACATCTTATGAAAGTATTATCATCTACATTGTTTATTATATTACTATGATTTGTGTCGATTTAAGTATCTTGTCATATTCAAGGCAATTATAATTCATTATTATGACGCATACCAATATACAGTTTAATTTAACAGTTTCCTTAACGTAATGTATTGCGTTGGTTAATCGTGAAATATGAACACTCTCCCATTTAATCGTAAACTTGTGTTGTCCACTAAATATTTCAAAACGTGTCGGTATGCTTTAACAATATAAACACCGCACAACAGGTAAACCCAACCGGATAATAATGACTGATATTAATGTAGCACAAGCTGCGGCCATGTTGAATAGTGCAAGATTTGCCACATTCGTATACAAAGCTTTAACTGGAATTCGTACAAATGTTCGCGACTGTGTATGTTCGACCTATGCTGCGGGACAAGAACGCATTGGTTATGCACAAAAAAAAACAATGCATTTGGATGGTTACATAATGGACAATTGTATACGTTACAGAATAAGATGCAATCGAAAATTGCACATAATGCAAGCGGAAATGACGGACAGGTTCATAGTGCAATTATTGTAGTAAACCTTATCTGGATGCGTTTACTTCTAACAGTTGTTTAAAAAATCTGTTTATGTGTGTTTTAACATGTTTGAAGAACTGTATTAATTCTGTAATTGTTTTCTGAACGTGCAGTTGCTGTAGCTGTATATTGTTATTTCGTATATGGAAAGTAACAATTCAATAGTGGTCCCACTCTAAGTATTGATATGCACAAGTAATATTGAACTTTTTTATTTTGTTGCATATAATTATATGTATATACTTTAAGAAACATACTTTGAACTATAGGAACATAAATATAATGATATCAATTAATATCAAGTCACCACACTCCATACAAGTTTGCTATGAAAGGTGCGATATGGTAAAACGCCTACCTTGTACGGCAACAGCTATTTACTCTTCATACCAAAGAACGGCTCCAAAGTATTGGATTTGTTAAAAAGAAAAGAAAATTTGCTTTGCAAATTTGTACGGACAGTTTCAACCTACTCAATGATTTGTATTATGCAAAAGCAAATTTCAAATATTAAGAACATAAATCATGCGCTATCCTATTACATTACTTGTATAACTCTACATTCGCCCGGTTGCGGATTGCATTCATTTGTTGTTGATAGCCCTGTTTGTATCGATATGTATTCGCAAAGGAGTAGATTGTGCGCGGGTATGTTACCTTATGTGTTAATAGTTATTATAGGAAACGTGTGTATTTATGTAGGCATTTTTATCATTTGCAGGCTTTTACACTGTGATCTATTTTCTGTGTAGTATGGTTATAGATATTAACATTTTAAAACCCAAATAGTTTTCGTGTATCGGTTGGTATTCTAAAATAATATTTATAATTTCATTGTTTTATTTCATTTTATGAAAACAAAGCATATAGTATAACTTATCATATTGTAACCCACAGTAACGAATATAACACATCATTACCATGGTCCATTTCAAAGAACAAACAATTATTTATTTTATATATCGACGCACCCTTATTTAAAGTAATAATCCCCATCACTAAATGCATTTCACTTGAAACACATTTTAACAACAAACATGTATATCAAATATAAGCAAATGGCATTCACTTCTAAATTACGGACAATAACGTCTTTAAACTTAGCAAAACATCAAAACATCATAAAGTTGGCTTATTCATTTGAAAACATTTACCATTCGACTTGTTTCGTCACCAAGTATTGTGTTCAATTGTCAAAGCGTAACTTATTGATTTTCAATGATTATTAACATGCCCTAGCGGTTTGCTATTTTTGTTTGGTTAAAAAGACGCCTTGAGCACAAAAACCAGTCAAGGCACTATAACGTCATGTAGGTGACTGCATTCGTCATAGTAAACTAGATCAATTGTTTAACCATGCGTTGGCAATACCTTATTTTAACTTAATAATTAAAGCGCGATTGTTTTCACATAATCTTTGTTTGCTTATGGTTTGCACGTAAATAATGTATTAATTGTTATTATTTATTATCACTGTTTCATTAAGATCGATACTTACTTTATGTGTAAAATGATCAACTTTGAAATAATTAATGTATTGGTAAGGCTTCTTGACATAATTTTCATTTCCATTGCTACATTTGCAAGCGGTCTATATTGTGTTGGCAGATCACAAAATTAATTGTGTATTCCAGATAAACAATGACTGCTCATAAATAACCTGACGCCATTCAGTAGACATATGTGTGTCAATTCCGACCTTTTACCTTGAAGTCCCTTAGTTTGTGTATCAAAAGTATGGAAAATGTCGGTTTCTTGAATGCATTGTTTTTTCAAAAGTTTGAGTCGGACAAGCGTACACATTATTTTTGAATTTATTGATATAGCATTTATTATTCGTGTAAATAAAACTACATTCTTAAAGTGAATACAATTATACACGTTGTTACATTATTTAATCACATAAGACAATACCATGTGCATTCGTATAATAAAATTACTACTTATGTATTGTATATTCACGGTGCGAAGGGCAGTTACAATGCTGAAAGAGGGTCTCACTTAAATGTGCTTTGCACTATGAGCTCACGTGTAATATTAAGTTTTATTGTTTAACACAAATAAACAAATAAATAAAATATAAAGTGATTCACATTTGCATTTGTTTAAGTAAATAACCAAACTAGTATTAATTATTTAAATGGATCTTTTATTTAATATGTTATTGTATCATATCGTATTGAACATGTTTTACTAACTTCTGTCCTAGATCATTTCTGTGTTAACCATTCTTAAATTAGCACGCGGTAACTTTATTATCAATGAGCGTAGGCGTACGCATTAACCCGAGAAAATCAACAAATGGATGATGTGTATTTAAAGTACTGAGAGTCGTATAGTAATTGTACTTCGTGTGTTGATATGTTGATATATAAATGGAATTAGTCACAATCGCACATTTCTTTCAAATTACTTCTCCAATATATATAATTAATTTTTAAAACTGTTTTGAACGTTTGTATGCGACTCAAATACGAAGTAAAATAATGCATCAAACCAGCATTTGTCCGACTTATATTCATTTGCGTAGCATATTCATGCTAGTAGAAATACTAGTGCATGTATAGTATATATTATATCATGAGATTCTACATGTCACGTAACTGATTTGGTTCTTTTGTATTTTGGTAAGATCATGCCATCTTATTATTAACATATTTCTTATCGTATTTTATAAGAAATGTATTGTTATTAATACCTTATATAAACGGTAAATGTTGTAAACAAAGTGATACATGTTTAATGCGTGTTTTTTAAGCAGGTAATCGTCTTCGAATAAAAATCTATATATCCATTCAGGAATACTATCAAAAACAAACAATGTCATATATTTATTTGACACACAGAATAGGAGATTTCTTTCAAAACAGTGCGCTGCTTCTGATTGTATCATTTAGTCATTAAGAGTAAAAATCAATAAATTGGCAAAATTGTTAAGGACACTATAAAAAAAAACAATGTGCAATAAATACTAGAGTAAAAATTGCGCAATAACGCATATGTAAAATGCCTGTGAAATGGCGTATTTTTAAATGGTTGCACAATTGTGCATATAATATCTGGTTGGACAATAAAACATATAAATGGCTGTAACAATGTGTAACCGAGGAGTTGCACAAATAACTTTAGGACTGCAACAACAACTTGTATTTTTTAACCTGACGAATTGTGCAAGTCGAATATTAACAATCTTTCTGAACCAATATTATAACGGTACATATATATATATATTTATGTTGACATTTACTCGGGCGCCGTTATACAAAGAGTAGATTTCCTTTCACTACAACGTACATGGAGGAATGTAAATCGCAAGTGCAATTTTGGTAACACTAATACTAAATCATAGTATCAGGGTAGGCGTGAGTTTCAATACACTTGGATCGAGTATAAAACCATATGGTCGACGGAAAAATATTTTCCTTAGAAATATACGCGTAATCAAACTTTGTGTTTAACTTTAAAATAATACCAATGAAATCAAGAGAACACGCACCTTTAGAACATGTTTTGTTCCTTCCTTCTTGAGATAAAATTTATCAGTTAACTTGTCAATATTATTTCCATATATCTCCTTTGTACAACTCCTATTGACTTATCGTAAATGATCATATATGAAGTTGTCTGCTTCTGTTTGTATATCCTTGATCTTTGTTTAGGTTTTTTTAAATCGACGGTATAATCTCGGCTAAGTTAAGTTAGCATATTAATGTTTACCATATTTTAGAATTATGAAGTCTTTGATATGCATATCTCACTTAATATCATTTATACCTACCTAACTAAATATCATATACAATAAACTTCATTGTATCAAAACACTGGCTATCGCATAAATGTAATCAGAAATGACCACCGGTAGTTAAGTTATCTTTAAACTGTTTTAACACAGTTTGTACACGAGATATTGCTTGATTTGCTCGGTTATTTTTCAAATAGCATTACTACTTATATTTTGACTTACGTAAACGGCAATTACTGTAGTCAGTGCGTTATATACATTGGATTCCGTAGGTTACATAATGTATGTATAACGCATACTGCGCATTAATAGCAAACACGCTTACTCTAGTACTCGGAATTATGAACTTAATGTGTATGTGTCAGACGTATGGTATGATTATCGTCTACATGGTTCACTATATTAACATGAATTAGTGGCAAGTTAAATTTAAAACCACTCCTGTTCATGGCAAGTATGCTTTATTGTAATAAAGCATGCCGCTTTAATGTGTTCAGTTTATATTTTCTTTTACGTGTATTGGATTGGTTAATCGTATTTAGGTGTAGTTTCCGATTTATTTTTTAACTTTTCCCACGCAATCTTGTGTATGAATATTTCCCAATAATATATAAACACATGTAATCATATTGACTGACGTTTGTGTTACAAATCGGCGGTCTTTTTTAATAGCAAACTTCTCGCTTCATAAGTATGCAAAGCTTTAAATGCTATTCATAAACATTTTTACGTTTGTGCGTGATCGATCTATGTAACGGAACACACTAATTAAATTAACATGAAACTAAAATGAAGTACAACAAATAACGTAATAGTTCTACGAAAAATAACAAAAATAATCAATGCACACATTCAAATGTTCGCAGATTGAAGTGTGAAACAAACGAACGAAATATCTTGTAATTTGTATATAAAATAATAAAGTATTCGTTACAGAAGATTATGCAATAAATAAGTGCACTTATTGGAATCAACAAGACGGACACATTGCAATTGCATGCGTGTTAAAAAACAAACAAATCATATGCCTTGACTGCAACTCGTGGTTTATATAACGTCTACTCTATCATTTAATGCTTAATGCAGCCTTATCTGGATTATTTTTATTTAAACCATGGTACAAACTAATATATCTACCATTTCGTTGAATGACAACCTAATCCGACTGATTTTACTTCAAATTATGATTACAACAAATACAGTCCACTCTATTATTATATGGTGTAGTTGTTTATTTAGTTTATTTAATATATGAGCAAGTCATTTTATTCGAAGTATCGTTTTCAATTAAATGTCAAATCCCCACAGTCCTAAATAAGCGGTGGATATAAAGACTAAGCTATTTTAGCAACGCATACTTAACACTGATACAGCCAGTTACGCTTTAGTTAAGCTAAAATAATTATCGAAAACCAAAGAATTACTTGACAGTATTATATTTCGTAAATTAACTTTGTAAATTACAAATATGTACGGCGAGTTTAAAAAGACCCATTCATTCGTGGCTTTTTCCAATATACCTGTCTAAAACAACGCGATCACTTATTGAATGACTACAATATAACTCGAAATTTAATTGGGCGCACACCATTCACTAGTGGAAGATGGTCGGGGTTTATATCGTAATGAATTCTTAAAGGAGTAGATTATGCTCAGGTCTGTTTTTTTATTTATCATGATATAAGTAAAATGTGTTTGTGTCACTATCTTTAAAAAATGGCGTATGAAGGCTTATAAACTGAAGCACAATTATAACATTCATTGATATAAGAATGTTTAACTTCAATTGATAACTGGCGGTTAAGTTTGATAGTTGGCTCTTTTTTATGACGTCTTTGTTTGTTCCGGTTACCAGTATACCGGACTCACACTGGTCTAAAATGACTTCAAAGTTAATCAGTTCTCGTTTGGTAACATGCAAAAACTGGTAATATTTATTGTTTGTTTTTATTTAATGGCAACAAAACAGACACTTTCACAATCCATAATCTTACATATAGTTGTCAATATCGCAAATCATGGCAATAGTACATGTCAACGTACACACCATCATTTATTTAATACATAGAAGTACCATTTTCATCGTAATTATCCACATGGAGCATACGATTAACAACATAATTAAATATAAGCACATTACATTTTCCACATTTTTTACAAACAAATCCTGCTATCTACATAGAACAAAATGACGTGTGGGTTTAACGCAATAATCTCTTTTTTTTGTCTAAAGGACTCTTTCAGCTTACAGACGCCAATTTAGCTACTATAAAGACAAGTAGGTTTGTGTCATTTGTATAGTAAGCAAGATAAATTACTCTTACTATGTGCAATTAATGCGAAACATAATTATAGCTAAACAGTGTATGTTGTACACATATTCACTTGATTGAATAGCGTCGTTCTTAGTTGGCTTGGGGTTTGTACGTATAAAACTAATTTTTTAATTATCACTCTTAAATAATAAACAATAATCGACAGAAGATACGACTCTTTTCAACGGCCAATAATTCGTGACAGATTGCAATGTTAACTGCGAATTCAAGTCATACAGTTACCGCACATGAATTGCCCGACGTAATTCGTGATACCAAGTGTGTCTATTCCGCCTAGTTACCATATATATTTACCTATTCAAGCGTTTCATATAACGACACATGTAAACGAGCTTAATATTGATTGGCCAGACTAACATGTGACTTTCACTAACAATGAACTTAACGTAAGCTCGTATATCCTGTTGTAGACTGTTTTTCGTCTAGTTTAAAGTGCAAACGCTCGAACGAAAACAAGCAGAAAAGTATACAAACCAGTCCGGAGTAAAATCATAGCAATATATCTCGGAAAGTTATTTAGAGTTAACATCATCAGCATCATACATGAAAAATCAAATGTTATTTTTTTAAATCACAATCAAAATCAATGCATTTTGACGGAGGTATTCGCCTTATTGCATATTTCCTATATTTTATACTTGTATTTTGATGATGCATTCGTTTACAATGAAAACGTGGTTTACTTCACACATTTGTAACAGTATTTTAGGGTGAAGCTGAGTAAGTTCACTTTGAACTTGTATGTTTTGCTTTACTTATTTTACGCGACATATGGAAAAGCAATTGTTATGTTTTAATATTCATTTAACCTTGTAATAACAGTTTCAAAAATAAACTAACTTTTCTTAAATTCACCACAATTATGAACCAATGAAACGATGGCATATACATGAAGGTTGGGGGTTTTGTTCCGCAAATAACATTTATTTGAATTATCATTTAAACGTTAACACCCCCATAAAAACACAACAACTTTACCTAGGCATTTATCATTTATTGTGTTATCTTGAAACGCTAAGGTTCGAACATTTTATTGAATACCAAATTGACTGATGATACCACGACGCCATTGTCAGAGCCATAACGTGAATCCCATTTAATAATCTATCAAGTTGCTAAGGATCTTTCCGCTGTTGTCCCATATTTGACCATAAATGTTGACTTTTCCGAACTTGAAGGGTTTAATTCGCCAGTCCCATGTAGTGATCCTTTTATCCATGTTAATTCTGTACCAATTTTTCTTCAGTTCTGATGTATAGGTAAAAACCTTTCAATAAATATTGTATAACCTTTATCGGTGAAGCACGAATTAACAATACCTACACTTTAACATGAAAAAAACCATTAACAATCGAGTAGTAGTACTTGCACCTTCTCATAGACAATCAACTATTGAAAAATATTTAAAGAAACATAATTTTCGTTTGTGTTAATTCCAAACTGATGAGTTTATATATACCGAATGCTTAGTCCATCCATAATACGTACTCTATAACCTACGCCATATCAATGTGTAAGAATCGAAGTAATGTGCTGCGATGCAACCGATTGAGTATTTAGAACCAACCTCCGCGAAGAGCTTTGACTGGTTCCAAGTATAGCTCAATATCAATGTGTAAGAATCGAAGTAATGTGCTGAGATGCAACCGATTGAGTAATTAGAGCCAATCTCCGCGAAGAGCTTTGACTGGTTCCGAGCATAGCTCAATATCAATGTGTAAGAATCGAAGTAATGTGCTGCGATGCAACCGATTAAGTATTTAGAGCCAATCTCCGCGCAGAGCTATGACTGGTTCCGAGCATAGCTCAATATCAATTTGTAAGAATCGAAGTAATGTGCTGCGATGCAACCGATTGAGTATTTAGAGCCAACCTCCGCGCAGAGCTATGACTGGTTCCGAGCATAACTCAATATCAATGTATAAGAATCGAAGTAATGTGCTGCGATGCAAGCGATTGAGCATTTAGAGCCAACCTCCGCGCAGAGCTATGACTGGTTCCGAGCATAGCTCAATATCAATGTGTAAGAATCGAAGTAATGTGCTGCGATGCAACCGATTGAGTATTTAGAGCCAACCTCCGCGCAGAGTTATGACTGGTTTCAAGCATAGCTCAATATTAATGTGTAAGAATCGAAGTAATGTGCTGCGATGCAACCGATTGAGTATTTAGAGCCAACCTCCGCGCAGAGCTTTGACTGGTTCCGACCATAGCTCAAGATCAATGTGTATGAATCGAAGTAATGTGCTGCGATGCAACCGATTGAGTATTTAGAGCCAACCTCCGCGCAGAGCTTTGACTGGTTCCGAGCATAGCTCAATATCAATGTGTAAGAATCGAAGTAATGTGTTGCGATGCAACCGATTGAGTATTTAGAGCCAACCTCCGCGAAGAGCTATGACTAGTTCCGAGCATAGCTCAATATCAATGTGTAAGAATCGAAGTAATGTGCTGCGATGCAACCGATTGAGTATTTAGAGCCAACCTCCGCGCAGAGCTATGACTCGTTCAGAGCATAGCTCAATATCAATGTGTAAGAATCGAAGTAATGTGCTGTGATGCAACCGATTGAGTATTTAGAGCCAATTTCCTCGCAGAGCTATGACTGGTTCCGAGCATAGCTCAATATCAATGTGTAAGAATCGAAGTAATATGCTGCAATGCGACCGATTGAGTATTAAGAGCCAATCTCCGCACAGAGCTATGACTGGTTCCGAGCATAGCTCAATATCAATGTGTAAGAATCGAAGTAATGTGCTGCGATGCAACCGATGGAGTATTTAGAGCCAACCTCCGCGCAGAGCGTTGACTGGTTCCAAGCATAGCTCAATATCTATCCATAATACGTACTCTATAACCAACGCCATATCAATGTGTAAGAATCGAAGTAATGTGCTGCGATGCAACCGATTGAGTATTTAGAGCACATCTCCGCCCAGAGCTATGACTGGTTCCGAGCATAGCTCAATATAAATGTGTAAGAATCGAAGTAATGTGCTGCGATGCAACCGATTGAGCATTTAGAGCCAATCTCCGCGCAGAGCTATGACTGGTTCCGAGCATAGCTCAATATCAATGTGTAAGAATCGAAGTAATGTGCTGCGATGCAACCGATTGAGTATTTAGAGCCAACCTCCGCGCAGAGTTATGACTGGTTCCGAGCATAGCTCAATATCAATTCACTAACGTAATAACCAACCACGTGATGATAGTCGAGCTAGAACAAAACTTTTCCCGTTTTAATTGTTTATTTTTTTAAATTTTGTTAATTTTTATTATGAACCTTCAGTTATACACTATTTTGAGAATTTAAAAGAAAATGATACTTATTTTCATAATATTTTACTCAAATAAATGATTTTTGTATTCATGTTGGCTTTGCCAATACATTTAAGTATCTTCTGGCGACTGATCATACATTATTATATTCGACATTTAATAAGTAATATGTTACAGCGATCGCAATGTTATGATTAATTGGAAAAAGGAAATACCAATCTAAAACGTCTGTATGCAGTACCAGATGTGTAAAGCTTAGAGCACAAATTAGTTCGTTTTAACTCAAAACACAACAGTAACATTATTAATGCAATAAAGGGAAATAAATAAAATTATAAATACAAGTCATCAACAAACATAACTTGTTCCTCCACCCGCTGAGTCAATAGGAAAACACAATATTTAAATACACGTAACGTTAAAAAAAAGTTGGTCGATTGTTAATTGAGAACTAAAGACGCGTGTCGCGCATTGGCGGCTTTGAACGGCGCTAATTTATCATTTGCTCAATGATGTTATTTATTCAATTCTATTTGAACTGCTTGTAATTTATTCTGTATTCGCATTTTTTTCATATAAAACATAAATAGTAATACTAAAATAATAAAATTATTTTGTATGTCTGCTTTACACCTCAATTTATTATATGCTCCACGTATAAAGTTTGAAATCTATATACACATTAATAAATAGCTAAAATCTGACATTTCTCTCCCAGGTGAATCCACTTACGTCAAAAAGGCCATATCAAATATCCACAGGCGTTTGTTATATCAATAGGATATTTAAAAATATTTGGGATAGTATTATACCCATTCTAACTGGCATTGCAAATTAATGATCCACGTTATATAGTTTCCAAAGACTGCCTTGTTGAGCGGTTTGTTCCCATGCCATGCAAGGCAATTGAACACTTGACGCTTTGAATTGCTTTAATTTTATGTTTTACAGTTAAAACAATTATGCAAAGAAGCCACAGTGTTGTAATCGAATACAAGTAAATTAATCGTATTCATTTATTAATTGTTTTAATCTTATAGCATGGTCTTCAAGCAGTAGTTCGGAAACATTAACTGTTCAGTAAACAATTATTTAATATTTATCTTATTTAATCCGATTATGCAAAAAATGTTACTTATCATTCGAATAATATTAATAAAAATGGAATACCTTAATGAAGTAAACAATGGATGCCATATAAATGCAATGGGCGCGGTTATATTTTCATATTCCATAGTGAACATATATTCAGCACCAATATGGTGATAAGGTGATTTGGCAGACTCCATAAAGTAAGATATATGTTGTTTGTTTGTCATTAGTAGTTCAAAACGTGTATTCACGTTATACACTTACAGATTTTAAAACATGATCTTTGAGTGTCACATAAATAATTAATGCAAACAGGGTCGAATATTTGTCACATAAGAAATACTGCAAACAGTGTCTCATATGTGTTACATAAATTATTAATGCAAACAGGGTCGAATGTGTGTCAGATAACACATTATTGCAAAAAGGGTACCATGTGTGTCATATTTATAAATAATTAATGCAAACAAAGTCGCATGTGTCTCGCATAAATAATTAATGGACACAGGGTCCCATATATGTTACATAAATAAATTAATGCAAATAGGAACGCATGTGTGTTATTTAACTAATAAATGGATTTAGCTGTTATAATTAAAATTGTGTTATCAGTTAATAGCTATTGATAATTAATCGTAGTCTCTTAACTCTTTATGGTAACATTGTTATCGTAGATCGGATGCATTACAAGCTTTAAATGTAGTGTATATTGTTCATAGTTGTGTTTCGATATTAGGAAACTGTTTATTAAAAAATCATAAATAATTTAAGCTCTTAAACGTTTAAAGCGATTTGTCACGTCCTCTTGTGGCTTAAAAAGATAACATTAATTTAGCCGCGCTAAAAAAATTCCTGCTTAGTATTTAGTATCACTCCTAAAAATTTCAGACCAGGGGCCATTTGAATCCGAGTTTCTCGAATTAATTAAAATCTATGAAAATGTCAAACAAAATGTTATCCTCAATTTGATAGTATGTGCAATTGTATGCATCAAAAACAACAACAATAAAAGCTGAATTGGCCTATTTAAGTTAAAAGGATGATATATTTTTCCCAATTGAAAGCGTCCCGACAAATCTCAAAATGGTGAATAAAACACGTATTTTCCATTGAATATCCAGCATTATCCGAACAACCGATGTTTCATCCGCATTTTACACGCCTTGTTTTATATAAAAAATATATACATAAAAAAGTGAGGATTATAAAGCGAAGCCTGATATTCTGGAAATAAGATTTCTGATAATGTATGTGACATTTAAATGTAAATATGCTTAAATGAGTTTTATCAACATTGCTGCAAACTATACTTTCACGCGTATATTGACGTTATGGGTTTTCTCTTTAATATAGAAACTTATTTAAATACTTCATCGTGCCACTTTATTTTAATCTTCCTGATATAACCCTGTCCAATAAAGTTTTATATCGCGCCATCTATAAGATACTGTTCTCTCAATGGCTGTTTGACGTCTCATGGCGTCAGTAGACTATTGGGACAGAAGAAACATTCCCTCATCGGCTGTTTGACGCCACATGCTGTTATGGTGTCAGTAGACTATATGGGGCAGTAGAAACATTCAAAATATGTATTTTACATTCCTTTTTCAGGATGTTTTTCCTGAAGGTTTGTTATTGTTATATAATGTTCTTGAATTTAATATTTTCGATAATAATAATAATAAACAAAAATTGCTTGTCATTGAAAATTTGATGAGATGGAAAGTAGATGGCGTGGTATAATCGTTATAGGGCTTGTTACTGACCTGATACGGGATATACGATTCTGTGGAAAACCATATCGGGGAGAGACCCTGTAACTATTAATATCACGTTAAATCAGTTGTTATATCAGTCAATGGTTGAAAGTGAGTCATATGACATTGTAAAGAAAAAAAGGATACATAAGTCTAATATATTTTTGATGACGCATCCATTCTGATTGAAATTGACATGTACACTAAAAATGCATTTCAATTTGAGTTTTACAAGACTTTTAACTATTATAAAAATGTGCATGCGTTTAGCTTTCTTTAATATGTGCAGATTTAAATACTCCCTCTTATTTTCCTTATGATAGCGTTTAATAATTATACATATACTTATTCAAATCAGCATTTTATAAATTTATATTTTTTAGAGGAAAATATTTTTAATCGTTAATTAAGATATTTGTTATCGTGAACGCGATATGATTTACTACCGTATTTTCCTTTGATATGTCCTGGTAAGCTTTTTTTGTTAGACGACATATATAATGTACACAGACGTAAACGGATAGTGTGACAAGGCTTGGATTAATGGTGACGAAATATCGGCACCGTGTAATGACGTTCTAACGTAAAGCTAACCTGAGCATGCACTTCGAAAAGTAAACTATTGCGATCACCCATGTCCGTCGTTCAGTAGTGTGGGCGGTCAACGTTTAGCTTGTAATCTCTCTACAGGCCACATGTTTTATCCAATCTTGATGTAAATTGGTCAGAATGTTTATCTTAGCACAATATAGCCTTAGTCTGAAACTGGTTCATGAATGTACATTGAAATAATCGACACAACATTATCTTAAGTCGTGATCTGGGCCATTTGCGTCCAACAATAGGTCACTATGTCAAATCTTACAACAGTCTTGTTAATAATGTAGAAGCAACATTATCACTCAATGAATATTTCCTTGACCATAATCAAGCCGAGTTAGAATCTAGGCCACGTGCTTTCAAAAATCATGCCACCAGGTCAAATGTTAGCAAAACCTTGTAATCACTCTAGTGGCCACATATATAACTCAATATTAACGTAAAGTTTGATTCTGAGTCACATGCGTCTTATAGCTAGGTCAAGTGGTATAATCTATAAACTTTGACCTATCTAGAAGCCACATGTGTTGTTCAATTCTCAATGCAAGAAAATGTTTATTTACAACTAGACAGAGTTCGACTTTGGGTCACTTCTTTAAAAAAAAGAAAAAGAATTATTACCACTTAGTTACAAGGCGTACTTAAACAATGTACTCAATCTTTGTTAATCGACTTAATGTTACATGGATTATTAAATAACACAAGTTATACCACCGGTAAATGGGCATACAGGTCTTTAGTATATCTTTATGTTGAAAACAATGCAAGGAATTCGACACGTAAACATATAAAATGATACAATGAACAATGACAAAAGTTATAACGAATCAGTAGGAATCTATGAATATCAAATTATACAAATAAAATAACTACATGCTTATTATCAACCAAAATATTCAAGTTGTCAAGGGGACATATTGATTTTATTTTAAAACAAGTATATAAACACTTAATAAACTGATACATACTCACCATTTTCCAGCATATATTATATTGGCGAAATCCCTTTGAAACAATAAAATAACTTGCAATATTTTCATACAGGTTTTTATTTAGACTATAACGTATACCTACTAAAAGAGATTACTTAGGTGAAATGTGTATACTATTACAGTGCGCTTATTAACAGTTTGCATAAGTATAGCGGTAATCAATATACATTGCATAAATAACCAATTTAGTATATCTTTATATTGTTTAGTTTATGCTTAAAGTGTCCCTGGAAAGGACTTGTTGTTGTTATACATTAACTCATTTAATGATAATTCATGCAAAACGACAAATAATAACAGCTATGTGTCAACAAAACCATGAATCCATTCTGTTTTTAAAGTAAATACATCTTTCGTAAATATAACAACGATTTAACCAACTATACGCCCCATATACTACGTATTTAAAATAAGATCATAATATTCATGGCTTAATAACAGGCTGGAAAGATGTATACCCATCCTATTTTATATTGTTTATAACTGATCAATTATGTATACCTTTTGATGAATGTTGTGAATAAATCTTTATATGATAGGCATATCAGATATAACAACTTGCTCGAGATTTTAAGCCACTTAAAAAATACATACATGTAATTGCTATCTTGAAACATTACCACATACATTGTGTTTGATTAAAATAACCCGATATTTTATGCCAAAATTACTGCCAAAAATCCATAAATTATAACTGTACGTGTTTTTAAACATCAAATGAACTGGTTGTAAGTATCGGTAATTTTTAAAGCACCTTGACATATGATAATTTATTCTTTTAATTGCACATAGCACGTCTTGACGTACGCAAACGGCAGTTTAGTATCACGCAAATTTGTTGTTACCGTAGCACCAGTTGCACAATATGTGAATGCTGTTTCAAATACATCAACTGGATATATACCAAAATAAGACAAGAAGTAAATTATAATGAAGCAAATAACAACTATAAGACAATGTGTGTCTTACAATATACCCACTAATTAATCCATCACCATCAGAACAGAACAGAACAGAAAAGAACACAGGTTTATTTACGACTTGTACAATAAGAACATAATCATTACATAAATACATATAGTAAAAACATAATAATAAGTCACAGTGGAAAAAAGAAGCACATTCAAATAAAAAAAAACAACATAACTTTAAGATAATGAACTGATGTTTTATTATAAGTAATAGCAGTTCTATGAGACAGTGCTAATATAATATAAAGAGCTAGGTTTTTCAGAACATTCTTACGCTTAATATTTAATAATTCAATGAATTTAATAAAACTTGGATTAATATAATAGTAGCGTTTGATATATTTTTGTCTAATATCATTTTATCTAGGACATATAAGTATAAAATGGCATCCGTCTTCCAAATCATGCATATCACAATATGTACAATAACGTTCATTTCTTTCAACTCTATTTACACCATATCTACCAGTATGTATACGCAATGGATGAGAACACATTCTTATTTTGCTAATAAAGAATCTTAGGTTACTAGGCAATACATCTAAATATGATTCATACTTAAAATTACTATTACTATTAGATATGTATACAAACTAAACACACCATTATTATCCATCAATGAAGCTACACATGTATTTGATATCACGTGATTGTACCGACAAAGCATGTCCTGGGATAAACAGTCGAGTTATCCCTATAATTGAAGATATAGGTGTTAAGTAAGTTTAACTTATTGGAAATGACTATCTAGCCTTGGTAATTAGCATACTGTTATTAAATAATCATAGCATCAACATATATTTTCTTAAAAATACAATTATAAACATAAGGTATATTAAATGTCATGCTTATCTTTGAATCGCACTTATATCGTAGCACTTATAAAAATGCTTATTTGTCGAATAATTGCTGAAAATATAACGTTTAACTTTCTCATGTTGTTTTGTTTAGATCATTTGCACCATAGTAATCACTCCCTTTGATACTTATTGAAGACGCGCGGATGTTTTTGGATTGATGCATGTGTAAATAGATATATCCGAATAATATCAATTTGTGTTCGAATATTGTATCTGCGGCCTAGCTAAACCCAATTTATAGCCAAGGCAGTATCTTAGGTCATTCTAGAGAGATCCGGGGGCATTGTACCTTTAAAAAAAAATACCTAGAATGTCTCTGGTGCGTTTTTAGGGCCATTTGAATCACATTTTATACCTTAATTATCGGAATCATGGACGCTATAAAGACCGTTTAGTATCAATAAAAATAAGAAAAAAAAATATGTTACGAGTTTATTGTCAATTTTAGATTATGTTACCATAAACGGTGTTTGACGTTACAATTATGTAACAACCTTAACTACAGAAAAATAGTCATATAATTCATTTTAAGTCAGATAGAAAAACGAAGCACTCTCATACAAGCCATAATATGTATATGGATAATATAATTTGCATTATATATTTATTATTGAAATACTAAAATAATATAGATCTACCCTAAAATATGAAGAAAACAGCTCTATCAAACATTTTAGCAAATAATGTTTCAAGAATTGTAAAAAACGTTTTCACTATCTTAGCAAGTTTTATTATTCTTCAACTTTTAAATATCAACGATCTTATTAATTGCTAATTCAACTCTCCTGTCTCCATCTTCACTGATTTTATACCTCAGCCAACACATTGAAATAATTATCTGCCTTAACATGAACCATTTCTACTCACATACTTTTAAGTGGCATATAATTAATATTCTGCTTTTCAGTTTAAAAACACAAAGGGTATAATAAGAAAATGAAAATCATGATGACGAACACGTAAAGTCATCAAAATCACTAAAGTACTGAATAAGCGGTTGATGAAAGATTACCATATTGCAACAACGCCTAGTTTAGCTAATGCCGCTTTAGTAAAGCAAATTAAACTATCGCCTACTAAATACATAGATTCAATTATTAGCTTTGATTTGAACATAAGCGTTATAAATGTGCACGGCAAGTTTTAATAGATCCATTTGAATGCATATGTCCAATATACATTTCTCTCGTCATAAGTTATCCTATTATAATCAATTGAGCGCACTTCGTTAAGTGGTAAACAGCCGGGTATCTATTATTAATTGCACATGTATGCTTTTTTATTTAATTACTTCTTTGTTTTTACCGTTGAACGGTTAATATGACTTATACTTTTCTAAAATTACTTCGAAGGCAACAAGTTTCCGTTGGTGAAAACTGGTAATCGTTAAAACATATTAACTTTTACATGTTTCATTACATTTAATGATAACAGAGCATATATTATCAAGTACTATTACGTAGCATACAGTGGTCAATATAGTTCATTATGTTAATCGTACATATCAACGTCCAATTGACTTACTAATTTATAATACATTGACGCTCATTTTTTCACAGTTATAATGCATTTCACATAGAGCATATTTTTAATAACACAGATGAATGACCTGTAAAATAGGAGCATATTTTATTCACCCCTTATATTAGAAACACGTCGTGTAATCTACATAATACAACATCACAACATAAAACATTGGTTTATCTTATTTTTTAAAAATCGTACATAAGTTTTAGACACTTGTGTTTTGTACACGAGTCTTTTTCAAGATATATTTACCAACAATACTGGTTGTTTAAGTCATCTTAATATATTTGTTAAACTAAATTGATTGTGTTTCATAATCATAGCGGATCCATTTAATTCTAGCTGTCCATGACGCCTGTAATGATCTAGTGGTATGTGATAAAAGTTTTTTGTTTGTTCGGTTGCACACAATTTGGTCTCCAGATTTCGTAAAGCTCAGAGTTCAGAGCCATTAGTATTTTAAGCCTGATGCTCTACATGTATTACACATTTTAATTTGTTATTAAACTTTAATCACAATACGCCAATTAAACCCGTGCATTTTTTCAGACAATCATTTTATTAAATTTTGCCGCTGAAAAGTTGTATGTAAACACAACTAATTATTGCAAATATTAAATTTAGATTATCAATCGACATAAAGCTTTAAAATGATCTGCTTTTAATAAGTTTACTAATTGTACACGTTAAAACTTTTATCGAAGACATCTTAGAAAGATTTCAAATACGGTGTAAAGGCATACTTGAAATGAATTGTGCGTTTTTTTTTAATAATTGGTCGCGTTTATTTAACGCAACGGCGTCATTTCGACGACGTTAATTCAGCATATTTAAATGTATCGTATTGTAGAGATATGGCGTCTTTGAAATAGATACATCAGTGAATGTTTTATATATATATATATATATATATATATATATATATATATATATATATATATATATATATATATATATATATATATATATATATATATATATATATATATATATACATGATCGTTCCTATCATCTGAGATATGGTAAAATCTTAATATATTGCTGTTTGATAATCTATATATATTTATTGCGTCACACGGAGCAAAGTCAACTACTGTAGTAAGTGTACGGTGTGTTTACATTTTGTGCATAACGCATACTGCACATTGATATTTTCAAAGGTCCCCCTTTATCGAGACTGTGGATTATATGAGCATACGCCAAGAGTATATGATTATCGCACACATTGTGTAGTACTAGTATGTATTATATATTTATACTAGTGTCAATTTAATGTGTATTCATGTTCAAGGCAATGAGTATTCAGTGTAATAACGAATGCCGCTTTAAATTGTATAGCCAATGTTTTCGTTATCACAATTTAGTGCATTAGTTTATCAGGGATATGCGTACTTTCATATTTATTGTTAAACCTAGTTGCCCACGCAATCTTGTCAATATTGCTCGTTGTATACCGCACAACATGTAGACACACCTTGGTACTAATTTTTGATTTTAATAGTACAATATGTCTCGGTGTATACCATATAACAGGCAAACACAAATTGATACTAATAATTGTTATTACTATTTCAATAAGTCTCGTTAAATACCGCATTACAGGTAAACACACATGGATACTAATAATTGTTGTTAGTTTTGCAATCTGTCTCGTTGTATACCGCATAACAGGTAAACACACCTTGATACTAATTATTGTCATTTATGTTACAAAATATCTCGTTATATACCGCATAACAGGTAAACACATCCTGATACTAATACTTGTTTTAAATGTTACACAAGCTGCGGTCTTGTTGAATAGCACATTATAAGTCTAAAAGTATTCAGAGCTGGTTGAATAACACATTATAATTTTCAAAGGTATTCAGAGCTTTAAACGGTCTGTTTAAATAGCACATTATTAATCGCAAAGGTGTTCATAGCATTAAATACAATTCTTAATCATGCCACATCTGTGTGTATTTGAGCTATGTATTAGTACAAGGTTACTGGACCTATATCACAAATTAAATCTAATACAAATACAATAATAAGTTCGACGCAAATAACCTATAATGTAAAATTAAATTATTTGCAATAAACACTCGTAGAGAAATTACAATTATTTCTGGTGTGTTAAACAACCTTTTCCGGATTTTGTTTCTTCAAACCATAGTTTTAACAAAATGTGAAGTCAACCATATGGTTGCCTGTTTGTAATGCATTTATGTTGGGTTGCGGGCGGGGAATGTTATTACTAATGTTATTTTACATTTTCTTTAAATGGTAGTTGTTTCAGTTCTAATTAGCGAAGTTATTTATTAAGTATATAAGAATGTTCTTTTAACATGAGAAAGATATTGGTTCCTCAATATACGTTGGTATGTAAACACTGTCTCGGAAGTATTGGTTTAGCTGCATACAATTAAATGTATGGTTTTATGTTTTATGTAAAAATGTACTTGGAACTTTCAGAAAATAAATATCATGAAATCGTGAAATGACAAGTCATCCATATCATCACAGTCCTAAATAAGCGGTTGAAATGAACACAGTCCTAAATACGCGATTGAAATGAAGGCTACGATATAGTAAACACGCCTACTGAATACTGCTTCAGCACACCTAATAGTCGCTTCAAAATCAGGTTTGTTTTTAGCAATGACCTATGCGCTTTTTAAACAGAGCCACTATTTTGTATCATGTGAGATCATATTACACATGTTCAGAACAAAGCCATACCTGTCTTAAATATAACTTGAAATTTGCCCCGGCGTACCGCATTCAACAGTGGTAGAAGACTGTGTATCTGTCGTTATGCATTCATAGAGGAGTTGATGGTGCGCGGGTAAGTTAAATGTGCGTGTTAATCTTTAAACTAGTGAACATTTAATTGTGTATAAATGTACCACGGTTTCTGTTCAAATTCGTAGTCAAGTGTAAGCTTTTTAACTGTGATATGAGAATGTTTATCTTAAAGTCAAGAACTGAAACTGAGTTTCAGTGATTGTCATATTACGTATTTGTTTTTTATCGGTGGTCAGTATGGACGGCTCACTCTTAACATAAATGTCTTTGAGATTATTGGTTGTGTAGGTAAATTTGCATAAACTTGAAATCGAATTAAAATATAAACTATTTTCATCTTTTGTATTATTTCATTTCATGATAACACTTAATAGAATATAACTATTTATAATGCAAAAGACAGTTGTTTATAAAATAAATTATTATAGTGCAAAATGTTGAAGTACAGAATATCATTTATTTGATTTAAAAATCACATGTTTAAGTATCAATCCACATCACTGCACATATATTACGTGTAGACCATTTTAACAAAACAGACCAGTGGCTTGTACCATATAAGCATATTCAAATCACCACATGCGTTTAACACATCCTACATAGAATAACATCATAAGATCATAAACTTGGCTTATTTCAAGAATGACATCATAAGATCATAAACTTGGCTTCTTTCATCCTATGAACTTTGAATGTTTCGTCACTGACACTTTTTTCATTATACTGAAGTATACAGGAACTGTTAAGAATGATGTATTTTTCGAGTATAAATCAGAGTGCACGGAGTTTGTTTCATTGTCAAATCCAAGCAAATTGAAAGTAACTTCCTTTGACTCTGGAAATGTCTTAGTATAAGATGTTGTATATGTTTTGTTTGTATGGTCAAACACCTTTCCGTCCAGAGGACGCTTTGATCTTAACGAAGCCAGTTTAGCGACAATAAAGACATACAGGTTGCCATTGTTATAGTAAACTGTACGCATTGATAAACATGTTTTCCAAATTAGATTATATTAGCTTAAGGTATGTTTTACGTAAAACGACATATTAATTAATTTTCACGCTTAAATTAAGATCGATAATCCAGGAAAGGTGTGCAATAATCAACTTTATTATAATTTATTTATTTAAGACGCTCTTTTTCGTTGTTTTTTTAAAATAAGACTAGTAAAACTGGCAGATAATGTGAAAGCAGATCACACTATAAACGGTGTATTACAACTATACATCAAATACGCATAAATGACCAGATGTCATCCATGACACATATCTACACCCATCTTTACGTTTTGTTAAACAACGTTATCCAACATGTAAGCGAGCTTAGTATTTATCGGCGCAACTAGCAAGTGCTTATATGCATTTCAATAAATATAAGGTCATGCGAGAGCGCACTTTCTGCGGAGAGACCAGATTTTTCCTATCGTCATGTGTCCGTCCCTTCCATTACATAGCCGTCGTTTTTTTATTTCTTCAACCTTCTGTCGTATGTTTTGTGTCAGTCCTAGCTGGATTAAAATACATTATAATACCAAATCGTATTATTCTTCTTACTCCTCGGTTCTCTGTTTGCTTGTATATATCTTTATTGAATGTTGTCATTACTGCCTGCATTTGGAAAGTCTTCTTCACACGACTGCATGCTATAATGAACTTTTCTCTCACAACTCAAGTTGTTACATAGTGATTGTCTTTCAGCTGCTAGGAACTTGTTTCATCTCTCAATTTCTTCTGTTTTACTATGCATTTGCAAGACATTCATTTCATTGCACTCATGGTAATTAATGTCTTGTACATGCACTATTAGGAAAACGTGTAGCAACACATTTGGCAACTACATTTAAGGAGTAAGTGATATACTTTCCATGTGCAATGTTGTTATGTTCATCTTGCATATGAATCAGGGTTTTTTTCTGGCAAATTATTGCTTTCAGCTGAAAAAGCACATTCGTTAACGTGTTTGCTTTCCAATCTGGAATAGTGTATTTATCAGCATCTGCGTGTGTGGACGGCGCTGATTTGTGAATATCTATTAAGGCACGCCCTTTAATGTTGTTCTAGATGTTGGATCATACCTTGTAACCCATCTTCTTTATTAGCGCTGGATCTCTGTGCAGAAGCGTAGTACATGTTCCACTTTGAGCCATGATATATCAATATAGTACATTTACTTTACTATATAAACACTTTTCTTTAAACTCAAATAAACACGTACAATACAATTTATTCATAAACGTTGCAATTATAAAACGAATTAAACACATATAATAATCCTTTACCAACTCTTTATAATCAACCTCGCATATCACTCGCACTCTATTCACCACCATAAACCCGTTGGCTAGTAATGATAAACATATATCTAAATATAAATGTTCCTCGACATGTCCAACACATGTTATATTCAATTATAATCATCCATTTGATACTAAGGGATGAACGCTAATAATTTCCCGTTTAAATGTAACAACTTCAATCTGAGTCACCACACTTTGTCATAAAGACAAACTATTTCATGTAATGATTTCCCATATTAAATTTTGCTTTCATTATTAATTGCTATTACTTTCATCTTCAAGTCATTGGATCAATTCTTTGATAAATCACATTAGATACCAGTATGTCTATTAGACCATTAAACGTTTTATGTCCCAATACTTATGTCTATTAGACCATTAAACGTTTTATGTCCCAATACTTATTCCTATTCAATTGCCTATCCATGGCTGATATTTTATATAATCACCGTAAATCATCATTTATAGTAATTATAGAACGAATTATAACAAAAACATTAGAAAAAACCTTTGATGACACACCTCGCGTTGTATTTATTTATCATTGTAAATCATCATTTAATTTTTTTCTAACGCATACTGCAGATTAATTAACTATACGTTTATTCTAGTTCTCCTGATTGTTGGCAATACGTGCATGTGCCAGAAGTATGATATGATTATCGTCTACTTTATATATTATATATACATGCATAGTTACCATTTACTTGTGTATTCGTGTTTATAATTAGTAGAATTCATGCCGCTGTTCAGTTAATATTATCTTTAACGTTTTGAATTACATTGGTAACTCATAAGTATGAGTACTTTCCGATTTATTTTAAAACTTAGGTTTTCAACTAATTTTGCCAATCTGTATCGGTATTTCTCCATAACAAGGTAAATACACCTTTATTATCATGACCGATATTTATGTTACAAAAGCTTGCGGTTTTGATGAATAGCCAACGTTTCGCTTCATTAGTTTTCAAAGCTTTCAACACAAACAATCGCAAATATATCCACGTATAACGTTACTGGATTAACATTAACAACTAAAATAACTAAAGAAAATAACAATAAAGTTCGACATTTGATACTTTACAACAGCAGGACTTATTTTACCCCGTCACACATTAGGATTGGAACTGTTGTTTAGATCAAACAACAATTCAAAATGTTGATTTTTTAAATAGTTATATGTCCTGTAAGAAGACACACCTTCAAATGCTTTCAGAATAAAAATAGTATTATATTAGCCTATTCTAAATTTTAACTCATTGGAAAATCACATAAATTATTAATCTTTACAGAATACCATGCATTTGCACAATGTGCAAATTGCAAGCAACAATGACGGACATCTTTCCATTTTGATAAAAACCCAAATTCGGATGTAGTGACATCAAACATAGTCTACTCTATAATTGAATGGCCACCGAATATGGATGCTTTTTATTAGAACATTGGTTAAACTTTATATAGTCTACTCTATAAATGAATGACAACACAATCCGACGGTTGTTCCTTAAAACCATGGCTTCAACAAATATAGTTTTCTCCATCATTGAATGACAACCATATCTGGACGCTGTTGCTTCAAACCATGGTTTAAACACATATACTCTATCCTATCATTGAATGACAACCTTATCAGATTATACTACTTCAAGCCATGGTTTAAACACATATACTATATCCTATCATTGAATAACAACCTTATCAGATTATACTACTTCAAGCCATGGTTTAAACACATATACTCTATCCTATCATTGAATGACAACCTTATCAGATTATACTACTTCAAGCCATGGTTTAAACACATATACTCTATCCTATCATTGAATGACAACCTTATCAGATTATACTACTTCAAGCCATGGTTTAAACACATATACTCTATCCTATCATTGAATGACAAACTTATCTGATTATACTAATTCAAGCCATGGTTAAAACAAATATAGTTTACTATATGATTGAAAATTCAATTTATACCGGATGATATATTTCAACAGTTTGTTCTACAAATATAGAATATCTAAACAGTGAATGACAATCTAATACGGATGATGTTACTTCAAATAATGGTTTAAACGAATGTAGTCTTCTCTATCATTGAAAGAAAACCTAATCCTAATGTTGTTACTTCAAACCATGGTTGAAACAAATATAATGAACTATATCATGAAATGTATTGTATACTCGTTTGGGGTATTATAGTACTTCTGTTATTGTGCATTTACGTTGCTGCTGTTGTAGTTTTTATATTTTGTTTATGAGAAAATTCATTTGACGAAACAATGAGATATTGGTTCGTCAATAAGCGTTGATTTTTAAATTCCATATTGAAATACATTAATTTGTGGCATATAATTAATATCATCTTTTTAATGTTTTTACACATTTGAAACTAAGAAAATGAATTAATCATCCAAATCATAACAGTCATTAAATAAACAATTGAAATAAAAACTACGGTATGGTGAAAATGCCTGCTTAAAATGCTTCACTTAGTGACGCTGCTGTAAAGCTAAACTGATTATCAATTATCACCCATTTGTCTGAGAGTATAAGATTGGTTTTGAACAAAGACTTTACAAATGTGAACGGCAGGTTAAAAAAGACCTATTCAGTCGTATAATTTGGAGGCATTTTTCAAATATACGTTTTAAAAGCCATGCGTTCTCGTATTACACGGTTTCAACATAAGTCGACATTCAATCGAGCGCACTTCATTCAAAAGTGGGTGCTGGTCGCGTATCAATCGTAATTTTTATCGTGCGGGAGTAGATTGTCTGAAGGTATGTTATTTTTATATCATAATAATAGTGGGTCGGTTTTAAGTGTGCCGCTATTTAGGTAAATATTCGTATTTAATTGGAGGCTTATAAACATTATGAATATGATTTTGTTTAACTTCAAGTAAAGAACTGACACCGTAGATTAATTGTTTGCTACTTCAATTAATATTATATTTTGAACGTTGACCAGTACAGGGTTCACACTAAACATAAATTTATTTGTAGCGAAAAAGTTTCCATGTGTCGACATGCGGTAATTGGTCATAGAAAGAAAAATTTAATTTTTGCAATTTTGTATTGTTTTTTATAATAACACAGCTCACAAGGTCACTTATAATAATTCAACAAACAGTTGTCAATATAACAAAATCATGATAATGGTACAAGACAAAGTAAAACCATAATTTATTCAATACATGGAACCACAACATTCATGGTAATGTTACACATCACTACAGGCATTCCACACGGAACAATTTTTTAACAACATAGGTAAATGGTATGTAACTTATTATCACATTTAATTGATCTTTCTGCCCATTGCTATCTTCATAAAACTTCTTCACAACATCACACATTTAGCCTATCTTAATTTCTAAATTTTTACCATTATACATTGCTTGTTTCGTTAACGAGTCATTTATCAATATACTGCAACCAATTATGTTTATGTTTTTAATTAAAAACCTTAATGCGAATGGGACAGAACATTAATTTTATTTCCCTGTAAAAGCACAGCCGCCTAATAATAACTGCTCATGACTCTTGAAATACTGTTTTAGTGGCTTGCTTGATCTCTGTTTGCCCGATGTTTTTTTTAACTTAAAGAACCAATTTAACTACTTTAAAGCTAGTGTCCTTGGTAAAATTTACTATATGATTTACTCTACCTATGTTTGACTAAAGCAAAATTGTACTTTAACTTCAATAAAACCGCGATTTAAGATCTAAACCTCGCCGGTAATTCACATATTCACTTGGTTGAAGAACGCCGTTGTCAGGTTGCTCATGGTTTTTATTTGGGTTCGGGTATTACAAAATACCTAATTAATTAAGTATCACTTTTTTATCAAGACCGATATTCGTCAGAAAATTGTGAAATGATCATCTGCTGATTTACTAATTTATTTCCACGTGCTTTTTGCTGTTTGGAAAACAACTATTTTAAGCAAAAATAAATGTCGAATACAGACGGCAAAATTATCTGTGTATTCAAGTTTTACAGTGAACGCACAAGAATGGCCCGATTTCGTTCCTAATTAAAAGTGTCTGTCCCGCATAATTACCCAATAGCTTCACCTATTCAAGCGTGTATTTAACACCAGGTTCAAATGAGCTCGTTATTGATTGGCAAAGCTAGAATGTTCTCTTCAATAACAATTAACTTAACGTAAGTTTTCATATTCTGTTTCAGACTGATTTAAGCCTACTTTAAAGTGCTAACGCTTGTAAGGAAACAAGCAGAAAACCAAACTAACAAGTCCGGATATTTATGTTGGACGTCTGTAACAAACTTTGATATTAGCATCTTGGCACATACGATTTGTTTTTGCCAAAATATCAATATTTGTGCGCCTGGCTCAAATGGCGAACGACAGCTCAATCCCGTTAAACCCGTTAACTGATGATTCTGCCCATATATACCTCTGCGAACGGGGATTTTAACAGTTGTTTAAGGTGTAGCTGATGTAGTTCACTTTGAACTTGTATGATTTGCTTTTATTATATAACGCGACACACGGATAATCAATTGTTATGTTTAAATATTCATTTTTAAAATTGTAATACAAGTTTCAATTATAAACTTTTGTAAAATTTACCACAATTATGAACCCATGATACGCTGGAATAAACAGTAAGGTTGGGGATTGTGTTTCGCGAAAAAAGTCTACTTGAAGGATCATTTAAAAGTTAACCCCCCTCCCCCAACCCCCCCAAAAAAATATCATGCATTATTATGCATTTATCATTGATTGTGTTATCTTGTTAGGCTTAGGTTCCAACTTTTCATTGAACGTCTGATTGACTGATGTGACCACGACGCCACTGTCTTTCAGAGACATAACTTGAATCCCGTTTAATAATAAATCATTAACGGTACCTAAGGGTCTTTTCTACTGTTGCCACATATTTGACCCATCATGGTGACATTTCCGAGTTTAAAGCTTTGGGGTCCCCAGTCCAAGGTTGTAAGCTTTAGTATCTGTGTTTATTCTGAACCAGTTGTTCTTCATTTCAGAAACTTTGGTAAAGGTCTGTCATTATCTCTTTTATAACCTTTATCGGTTAAGCACTAATTAAGTTATTTACGGGAACGTCTCTTACATCAACATTACCTACATTTGACATGGAGAAACAAAAACTTAACAATGGAGCAGTAGTACTTGCGTCTCTCCTAGATAAACAACTATTAAAAATATTTAATGAAGCATAATTATAATTTGTGTTTGTTCCAAACTTGTGACTCTATATAAACCAAATTTTTATTACATCCATAATACATACACTATAACCTAATAAACCTATGCCACAGCATGGTATAAGACCAGGAAATTATTTGTTGCGATGCAAACTATTGAGTATTGATAGAAAACCTCCGCGCAAAGCTTTGAATGGTTCCGAGCATATATCGATATCAAATCCCTGCCGTTATAACCAACCACGCGATGAAAGCCGAGCTAGTACAATACTTATCCGGTTTTTATTTTTTACTTTGTTTTATTTCTTTTTTTTTTAATTATGAACATGACATTATACACTATTTTCGAAATTTAACAGAAAATGATACTACTTTTCATAATATGATTCCTAAATATAGCCCTCCACATCTGGAAGGATTTTCTTGTGATGGAAGTTGTTATCACAAGTAGCCGTGGGTAGATAACCGCTGCGTGAAGTTTAATTTAGAGCGTCAAGCAAGCCGTGACAATAATCGTTCGTCTTCCTCGAAGGATACATGTTACCATTTAACAGCACAACGAACAATGTGTTGCATTTATTTTGTCATTGGATTACATGTATAAAGGAAACTCAAATAAAAACAACATCAGTGTAAATAGCAACACTTAGCTTGTCTTGATTTTTTATACTTGTAGTATTTGCCAATACATTGCACTTTTGGCGACTTAATATACATAACTTTTTTCGACACATACTAAGTTACATGTTACAGCGATCACATTAATATGATGAAGTGGGCAAAGGCAAGATCACTCAAAATAGTGATAACCTGTATGCATGCAGTATCACATGTCTACAGCCTAGAGCACTAATTAATTCGTTTTAACGCATAACAAAACAGTAATATTATTAAGGAAATGTGAGGAAATGCATACAACTATATCTACAGGTCATTAACAAACACTAATCGTTCGTTCTCCCGCTGAGTCAAGTTGCGTATTACACGTTACGTATTAATTATAAGATGATTGGTTATTAATAGAGAACAAAAGACGCGTTTAGCGCATTGACGGGTTTGAAATGCGCTAATTTAAATCATTTGCTCAATGAAGTAAAGTATTCAAATGTAGTTTTGAATGTGATTGTAATACACATTTTCTACGCATTTGTTTCATATAAAACATAAATAATTATACTAGACTAATTGCATTAATTTTTTAGTTCTGCTCCATTCGCAAATTATTATATGGTTCAAGTATAAAGTTTGAAATCTATATACCAAACTATAAACTAGTTTAAAACTTCCAGTGCCCTTCCTGGTGAATCCATTTACGTCAATTGGTTCATATCAAATATCCACAGACTTTGGTCATATCAATAGAAGATTTCACAATACTTGGGATAGTATTATACCCATTCTAACTGGCATTGCAAATTAATGAACCACATAATATAGTTTTCAAAGACTGCCTTGTAGAGCGCTTTGTTCACATACCATGCCAGACAATTAAAATCTAGACCCTTTGCATTTATGTCTTTATATATTTAGCAATAAAAAAACATTTATGCAAAGAAGCTACATTACTGTAATCGATACAAGTAAATTATATGGATTCAGTTATCAATTAAATGCTCTTTTTACATCTTTTAGCATTATCTTCCAGAAGTAGTCCAGCAACATACACTGTTCAGTAAAAATTATTTAATATTTATCTGTTTGTAATCAGATTGTGCGTAAATTGTTTCTTAGCATTCGAATAATACTAATACCTTAATAATGTAAACAATACATTCCTTAAAACATGCAATGAGCGTTATTTTATTTTCAGATTGCATGGTGAAAATAAATACAGCACCACGATGATTTGCTAGGTGTTTTGTCAGACTCCACAAAGTAAGATATTTATTGTTTATGTCATAAGTATTGCTAAAAGTGTATTTATGATATGCATAAAGATGTTTTAAACAGGGTCCATGAGTGTCACATACATATGTTGGCGTTTTCTATCTGCTCGATTGAAATATAGTCAATGAAACTTAAGGTTCATTCAATAGAAACGGCAAAAGATGATGCAAGGCGATGAAAATATCATTATCTAGACACTGTGCAGAAAATATAAAGTCTACAGACCCACCGAAGATCCGACAAATCTTCAGAAAGAAACGCCAAGAACAAGGGCATGATAAAGCACTTATATCTTTACTGAAGAATCACTCGATTTGCATAGTTAATTTTCGTTTCGTCGTTCCAAAAACATAATATCAGAGGGCACAGTCAATAGGTTTTTGACGATGTGTGAAGAATGCAGTTAATGAAAAAAAAACATATTGTTTCTTAAGTGAATAAAACAATAGCAGTAACAGAAATGTATGAATCAAGCAAACCATGAAGCTTTAGAAATTCTACCAGAAGAAAAATGTTTATTTAAATTCACTTTTTTAATAAAAGAATACCAACTATAAACATTAATGATTACAACTGTGATCACGAACATTGAATGGTCAAAGCAACGCATTGGGGTTTTAACCGTAAAGCTAAGCGAAAAAGGGATGATTGAGTCATATAGCATTTCCGACTTATGGAACGTGTTAATTTGCCTAATTTATAGATGCCTAATATAATTATGTATTGAGATATAGGAAAGTTTCATGCTTTCGGTACTAACCGTCTAATTAAGTATAGAAATAGATTTGTGAAATGAAAAGCGATAAAAAGCGATTCATTACACTTGAATTATGCATTCGAAACAGCGCACTCGATCTCGTCCAAATGATATGCATGTGGATACTATCGTGAAAAATATATATGCTCCAATCAATGTGTTTCATGTTGTGTTTCATATAAGCCACGTGTATTTAATCAGCAACTTGTGTATGGATTTATTAAAACCATACATACATTATGTATTAGAATTTGAAATGTCGATATACCTTAGGTATCGCATAATATTTTATGTGTATTCTTTGTAATTTTTAACCATGGTTAAGATTGTGTTGTTTCATGTTGTGTTTACAAATTACATTTATTAAAAACATGAAAGCATTTCTTTTACCATGATAGTTTTTATTTGTTTAGTATGGAGGAAAACAAACCAAAAGCAGCTCGAGTTGCGAAGGGAACTACAGCTTCTTCCTCCGCTCGAGGAGCGAAACGAACCACCCCGGCTTCATCCTTAGGTTGTGTAGCGAAAACAACTACAACTATTCCTTCATGTCCAGGAGCAATATCAAATATAGCATCCTCAGATCGAGACGCGATAGAAACGACAGCTTCATCAGAAGCACGAGGAGCGAAAGGAACTACAACTTTATCACAAGCACGAGGAGCGATTGAAACTATAGCGTCATCAGAAGTACGAGGAGCAAAAGGAACTAAAACCGCATTACCAGCACGAGGATCGAAAGGAACTACAACTTTATCACTAGCACGAGGAGCAATAGGAACTACAACTTTATCACCAGCACGAGGAGCGAAAGAAACTACAGCTTCATCACCAGCACAAACTGCGAAAGGATCTACAGCTTTATCACCAGGACGAGGAGCACAACGGACAACAGCTTTATCAGCAGCACGAGGAGCGAAAGGAACTACAACTTTATCACCAGCACAAGGAGCGAAAGCAACTACAACTTTATCACCAGCACGAGGAGCGAAAGGAACTACAACTTTATCACCAGCACGAGGAGCGAAAGGAACTACAACTTTATCACTAGCACGAGGAGCGAAAGGAACAACAGCTTCATCAGTAGCACGAGGAGCGAAAGGAACTAAAACTCTATCAGCAGCACGAGAAGCGAAAGGAACAACAACTCTATTCTCACGTCAAGGAACGATAGGAACTATAACTCTATCCTCCGGTCAAGGAGCAAAAGGAAATTCTTCAAGTCAAGGTGCGAAACAAACTAAATATTCAACCTCAAGTCAAGGAGTGGAAGCAACTACATCATCATCCTCAAGTCAAGTACCGAAATCAACTACATCAGCATCCTCAATTCAAGGAGTGAAAGCATCTACATCAGCATCCTCAATCATGAAATCGACCGTCATGGACGGAAGTGACGTTCTTAATGCAAATACTGAAGCAGGTGTGCGCGAAGTGATAGCACACACAATAAAAGGGAAAGAGGACATTGAATCGACCGTACTGGACGGAAGTGACGTTTTAAATGCAAATACTGAGGCGTGTGTGCGGGAAGTGATAGCACACACAATAAAAGGGAAAGAGGACATTGAATCGACCGTACTGGACGGAAGTGACGTCCTTAATGCAAATACTGGAGCAGGTGTGCGAGAAGTGATATCACACACAATAAAAGGGAAAGAGGACATTGAATCGACCGTCATGGACGGAAGTGACGTTCTTAATGCAAATACTGAAGCAGGTGTGCGCGAAGTGATAGCACACACAATAAAAGGGAAAGAGGACATTGAATCGACCGTACTGGACGGAAGTGACGTCCTCAATGTAAATACTGAAGCAGGTGTGCGAGAAGTGATAGCACACACAATAAAAGGGAAAGAGGACATTGAATCGACCGTACTGGACGGAAGTGACGTCCTTAATGCAAATACTGAAGCAGGTGTGCGAGAAGTGATAGCACACACAATAAAAGGGAAAGAGGACATTGAATCGACCGTACTGGACGGAAGTGACGTCCTCAATGTAAATACTGAAGCAGGTGTGCGAGAAGTGATAGCACATACAATAAAAGGGAAAAAGGACATTGAATCGACCGTACTGGACGGAAGTGACGTCCTATATGCAAATACTGAAGCAGGTGTGCGAGAAGTGATAGCACACACAATAAAAGGGAAAGAGGACATTGAATCGACCGTACTGGACGGAAGTGACGTCCTTAATGCAAATACTGAAGCAGGTGTGCGAGAAGTGAAAGCATACACAATTAAAGGGAAACAGGACATTGAATCGAGCGTACTGGACGGCAGAGAAGAACTTTCTGCTCTTGTTGACGTTGCAAAAAGAGAAATTCAAAATTCCAAGACAAAGATGGATGAAGGGAATTACCAATCGCAATGCAAAGGTAATCACGCATACATTTAATATACATAAATTTACCCCGCTGTGAACAATTCAAATTGTGAAATGCGTTAGGAACATATAAATGCCAAAAAAGTGCAAATTTACATGAAAATGCCATGCATTGTTTCCCATAAAAATAGTACAGATTTCATCATACGATGGTTGTCCCAAATTTCTGTAAATAATTCAATACACACAATAATTCAAACGAAATGACTTATTTGCACATACTTTCCTCCATTATCTAAACATATTTATTTAACTTAAGTATCATATTGAGGTAGTACAACTGTAATCATTTCCCGCGTTGTTTTGTAAGATCGGTTGACATCGGCTAATGTCGGTAAATACCGTAACTGAAGTCGTGAGATATCCGTTTTGTTCGGTTTATTACTTACAAAGTATAAATCTTAAATAAAAACATGATTTATATAATTCCATAAAAGATTGTATCGCTGATATGCGCAGTTTAATATATTACGACGTCAAAATACATTTTTGTTTAAAAATTGTTTATAAAATGAACCGGAAGAAATATATTTTCGAGACAACATAAAAAACAAAAATCGTGAATCGTAACCAAAAAGACTTTTAACGAGTAAAAAAGAAGTAGCAAAACAGAAAAAAAGTCTTTATAATCATTTATATTCTGGGTCTTAACAAAAAATTGATAGCACACTAGCGTCTTCATCGACGGAATCGTGGAAAATAGGTCGGCGGTAAGTGGAATGGGACGTGATGCTGAATTGTTTAATGTATTATTCTGCATGTGGACTTGGACCTGTTCCACTGGCATTAAAATCCATAAACGGCGAATTACAGAAAGGACTGTGAGGGTATATGTGCATAGAGTGTAGTAAAATTGACTGCCAGTTGGTAAACAATGCTTGGTATGGTTAAACCCACACAGTCTAAGACAATGGAAAAATGGACCTGGAAAAGTGGAATACCATGCTTTGTTGTCAACACAAAACTTGAAACAGGTAAGGTCACAGATATATAACCAGAAAGTTTATATGAAATATACATACGGTAATCATTTATATAGACATTTAGTTCCAAGATGTAAATTACAGGCATTATTATGATTATATTATGGTCTATGACAAGCTCTCTTTACTGTAAACATCAAGATACAGTAACCAGAATATTTGATATTGTACTTACTTGTATCTTTGCTATACTTATATTTGTTTCTGCATTTAGCAATGGTGGGCAGCCTGGGTGGACCATACCGTGTAAACAATATGTTGTCCACATTAAACCTAAAAAAATATCGGACACCAACTTAAAAATAATGGAACAGCCAGCTGGTGAGGTGAAAGAGCAAGTTGCAACTGAATAAGCTAGGATTGCTTTCTCAAATGAAATAACGTAATAATCTATTATTTGGGTTATCAGCGGTAACAATAAATTGTTATCATCATTACATGGAAAACATCAAACTATATACATGTAAAATAAAGATAGTTTGTGTAAAACCAATTATATATGTTGACCGCCAATCTCACAAGTTTAAGTTAGGCATCGTTTAGCAGGCCTTTTTATACAAATCCTGCGGGTGAGAATGTCTTACTCATTCCCAATTCAAAATACAAGTAACTTCGCCCAATTAGCTGGAAATTTTCCCAATCCTAGAATTATAGCAAAATTAATATGTCAAAATAACAATAATCTTCTGAAAAACATCATGATTGTGTTCTTCTATAAACAAATTTTATGGCTGGAAGATCAGCAGTTACCACATTTTATGGCTGGTAGATCAGCAGTATGATTATTAACTTAATAAAAGTCCAATATGTTATGTTTAGTTGTAATCTAAATGTGATATTGCATATCAATATTTTACTTGATTGTAATGTCAACTATGTTTCCAGTTGAAGGAAGGGAACTCCTGCAGGTTACTCATATGCATCGGTGGAAGTCCAGTCTGGTAGTCAGTTCGCAGCATACGTCACGCCAACTGTTCCAATAACTAAAGAGGCTTTACAAGTTACAGGCATTTCATTGACTGATGGGACAATGACATTCATTGGATAAATTGTGCTGCTAGTGTCAATTTTAGTGGTTGTCGAAAGAATTATACATTGGCTTGAACAGTTTTCAAATGTGTGCTTAGTTGTTCGAAATGGTCGTCGTTTTGATTAAACAATCTTTGTTTCGATCTAAGTAAATGTAAGTGCAATAGATATTTTCTATAACTGTGCTTTTATCGATTCTCCATCAATATTCAGACAATTATATCCAAAGCAGTCCTTGAAGCAAGTGAATTTAGTTTTACAATTGCTTGGTGAAACATACAATGTCCCGATGCTATGGCAGATGTGGCAGCACTTAAAAAGTTGCTCCAATTTGTGAATTTATTTATGGTACTGCATTATATCCATAATGCCCGTTATAAATCCAACACATTTCATCAAAGCACCCTTACTTCTTTTTGAGTTATCGTAGGATCCATTTTGTTTGATGTTTTGTTTCTATTTTTATTAACAGTGACCTGATCAATCTCATAAGCTGAAAAATGAAGGGTTGTACTTAATCCCTACATTGCCTTTTATATGCATGACAACGCTCACCAAATGTGCTAAAGTATTTGTAACTAACTGCAGGATATAGTGTAGAAAGCCCTGTCCATGTCAAAGGAACTTATACGTATACGCTTATTTAGTTTCGTTATGAAATTTTGCATTAATATTTGTGTTTGTACATTGTTATTAAATGAATACACGTTTGCTAGGTAGGG